>NW_027114465.1:1284744-1325282 GCF_000696795.3 Halyomorpha halys | reverse complement strand
TTATTTTAAATAATAATATTTTCTCAACTAAGTTGATATTAATCAACTTTTGATATATTTACATTTTAGTGTTCTATGTCCAATGTTTCTGTTCTGTCCATGGCAACAGTTAATATTTTTTTATTTTATTTTACAAAAGACGTAAAATATCACTACAATATATACTATATAAAAAAATTTTTTGTTTGTTATATCATATAAATATATGTATTATAAATATGTCCGATCATGGATTAATTGGTGTGCTGTCTAATGTAGTAACCCAATATTTTTGGGCAACATGGGTAAATAAAGCAGTTTTCTCTAGTCTTAATGAGGTTGAATTCCATATCATTTGTTTTATGAACACCAATAAATAAGTTTATGAACTCTTCTATATAACAAATCCCTTGATGTAACAATTTTTTTTCAAAATCCCTTGATATTAGATATACTGAGACTCCTCTGTACATCGAACTATTTAAAGGAAAATTTAATGATACCTATCATAATCATATTCATAACAATCGAGTTATTGTTCCAGAGATGTATAATTTTATTTCTTAGATTATGATTTCTTATCATTTATTTGTTTTATTTTTCTGCTTTTTCCTATTTGTGGAATTAATGAGCCTTCTTATTTCAGATTCTTTATTTTATTAATTTTACATTAATAAACTAACACTGTCAACGTTTTGGACGGTCTGTCCATTTTCACGAGCCAATTACAAAAATAGTTACAAAGTTCTTTGTTACCTTTAAAGTTTGAAAATATAGCTTTTATAGTTTAATATAAATTTTTTTTTTATTATGGTCAATTGTCATTTATCATTGTAAAGTAGATAATAAACTGTGCAATAGAAAATTTTTACAATGTTTAAGGGTAATTAACTATAAAAATTTACAATGTTTAAGGGTAATTAACTATAAAAATTTGAGTGATGTATAAATATGTAGTAACAGTTTAGGTTTTAGTTTTTAAAATAAATGACAAAATTTATATTTTATAAATTGAAAAAAATGACCAATGAAAACAGTGGAAGGTATTAAATGAAAGTATGCAAATTAACCATAATAAAAAAATCAAAAAGAAAGAAAAGAAAATTTGGGTATATTTCAAAACTTAAAATGTAACAAAAAATTTTGTAACTAGTTTTGAAATTGGCTCCTGAAGAGGGACTTGGTGTCTGAAACGTGTTAGTTTATTAATCTAAAATTAATAAAATAAAGAATTTGAAGTAAGAAGGCTAATCGATTCCTGAAATAGTCAAAGAAAATGTTAATACTATTTCATAAAGTACTTTGAGTGTTGCTCCAATATAAACAATTCCGCTATATTCTTATGTGAATTTGTCCAAGAATTAATGATTTTATCATTATTTTCTTAATGAGAAATAAATTATAAGGACTATCAGAAATGTCAGCAGTGTTAGTTTACTGCTGTATAATTAATAAAATAAAGAATTTGAAGTAAGAAGGGATTTCTGGCATAGAAAAAAGCAGAAAATTACATAATTATTTATTTAAGTAATTATTTATTTTTTTTATAAATCCAGAGGTACTTGAGCAAGACGCAAGACACGTATTTGAAGATGTTCTTGATGAGTTTGCCACAGTGAGAGGAATTCTACAGCAGTTTGAATCCTGGCGAAGACAAGACTTAGACGCTTATGTAGAGGCATATGTCAGCATTTGTCTTCCCAAATTACTTGGACCAATTTTGCGATTAAAATTGCTGTTTTGGAACCCTATAAGTCAGGTAGGTGACTTCCCATTGTCACAGTAAATTACATTCTCATCTTGATTCTGTGAGATTTAAAGTTTTATTTCTATTTGATATTTTCTTAAGGTTTTATTAAATATTATTCTTCCAGCATATGTAATTGATCTAAGAAATCTAATCTTACATTATTTTTTCTTATCAATTTTCTGATTAAATTACATGACTTAGGCCTTAGTAGGAGAAGTGAATGGATTAATTATAACTTACCTTGAGTTTTGGTTTATAGTCAGTTAGATGGAACACATTAATTTTTTAATGGAATGAACTAAATAAATAATTTAACGCAAATAATTGGGTTCTTTTATTATTATTATTTTTTTCCAAAGCTTTTGCAAAATTAAAAATCAAATTGTACTGGAGTAAATTCTTGCTGCATTATCTGTTTCAGTAATTTTTTTTTCAGTGGATGTTTGTTGTGGTGTGGGGTAGTATAGTGATGATGCCCTCATTTCAATTCCCAAGAACTAGTTTGAATCTGTCTATTGTACAAAATGTATTTTAGGTTCTACTAGTTGAGGTAAAACTTTCGACTAATCTCTAAATAATGGATGTTTACTTCTGACTAAACATTGAGTAGACTAGGGAATTAAGGAAAAAACCGGAGGTTCAGCATGAACATGGATTCTAACCTTCAATTCTCTTCTTGATTGTTGGTCAAGAAACTGTTTTTGTTAACCAAGTACTGAACCACAAGACCATCCGAGGATCCATATTTATTTATTTTTAAATGAGAAAATTGTTTAACTTTTCAACTTCTAACGATAACACTTATTCAGATGACAGACTGCAAAAAGAACTTATTCCAAAGAAAGATCTGACCAAAGTTAGATTATTGCAAATGCTGGTTTTGTTTTTCCTTTGCTTGTACTGGAAGGTTTAGAAAGTATTGTACTGTTATACCAAAGCTATTCATAATAAATATTGATCAACATTATCACTTTAATACCTGAATATTCAATATAAATATTTAATTCATTATAGGGAGGCAGTGAATTCGAAAAAGCACCTTGGTTTAATAGCCTACTTTTATATGGCCTTGAAGACACTGAAACAGAGGAAATGTTACGGAAAGATCCCGATGCCCAGTTGCTACCAAGAGTAGTTGAAAAAATTGTTTTACCGAAATTAACACGTAAGTTTGAACATTTTATTTTAAATATGTTTATATTTTTCCTTAACCTAGCCTTATTAGAGGTGAGATTAATTTTCAATAACTAAACTATTTTAATCTATAAATTATTGTAATTTCAATTTCTGTACATTCAATGATATGTGAAATTTTGTTTGGATACAAGTTAAAATTATAAAATAAAATATTTACATTCCCAAGAGAGACATGTTGGCAATAGGAAGGAGGGTACAACAGAAACTTGTGCAACTAGTTGATTTTCATCCCTCATTCGCAGAAGAGTTATTTTAGTTATACTTGTCTTTTTTTTTTCTCTCTCTCTAATTTAGAGAATCAACCTTATTATTATAAGAACTTTTGCAGTTACATTGATTCTTCCTTGAATATATACATATATATATATATATATATATATAATTTTTTTTTTTTTTTAATGACCTTTATGGTAATTTTTCTAGTCACTCCTGGTAAATGTGTAAAATGCCTTTTATTCTCATAATATTTAAAGTATTTCTGGGCTTTAAATGTGAAAAAGACTGGTAAAAGTGAAAGATTGTTAAAAAAAAAAAATTTCTAAATCTTTTTATTGTGCAAAAAAGGTTGAATTAATAACATTTTATAATTTAAAAAAAAAATAAAAAGTCCTCTGTATATTTTACTTTGACATAGTATTTATTAAATTCTTCATTGACAACGCTGTCACAAAAATAACTATGGGGAAAATATGTACTTATTGGAATACTTTTGCCACCGCCAACTAAATCTCCATGACAATGTGAAATGAAAATAAAAAACTTATAGTTAAACTATGGTGGTCCTTTAAATAGTTAACATTATCTATAAGGAGACTAGGGTGAAACATTCGAGCTTTTCTGATACGTACATACTTCCCTACAATACTAAAGGTGGAAATGCTTCCCATTTGTAAGCTAAGGGGAAATGCTATTGTTACAAACAAGTGAGGTTAGGTTAGTCCTTCATAGCAGTTCTCAGATGTGAACTTCACTTTAACCAATATCATGGCTTCATATATAACTGATGCTGTTATATAAGCCATTTAAAGATTGGCCTCTCTAACGTATCTGCCCCAGTTCATCCTAATAAAATTTACTTAATAATTTGTATTTATTAATCAACTAATTAAAGATACAATTTAATTTTTTTTTTCATGATTTAATTTCTGAGATTTATCATTTACTTGCATTTAGTAACATTCTTATAATATGGTATATATTTAATATAATAGTGTTATATTTATTTTGTTTCTCATTCTCATATTTTGATTCATTATTTTGGACACAACACTAGTGGAGTTAAAAACATTCAGGTTATTTACAAACCTACCTAGTTACCTAACTATATTTAATTAATATTAAGAAATTTTATATGTATATATAAATGAAAAAAAAAAATTAACTCACCAACTAGTTAATTCTATTTTCTCTTTATATTTTCAGATTTTTTGAATAACAAATATGAGTGTTTATATATAAAAAATATATTATTTTTATGTTAAACTGTTTCAAGTATAAATGATAAATTTATAGACTAACTATTGGTATCTTATATATATATGTATATATAGTTGACCGTAAAGATTTAAATATAAGATTTATTAGTATAGTATCTTACTTCGGTTTTGTATAGGTTGATATTTATTTATACGAATAATTTAATTTTGGTTTTAAATTCAAATTTGGTGATTTTGTTATAAAAATAAACAATTTTTCAGTTTTATTTGATATTTCAATTTGCAAAGAGAGAGACTCTTTAAGAGAAGATATCGATGGCCTAATTCACAGTAGAGCTAAGTACATTTCCACTAACTTTTGGAAAAATACAATTAAAGGTTGTCTCTTTTTCGAATATTATATCTTTTCAATTATTTTTTTGACCAAACAGATTTAAGTTTTTTATCTAAATCTGTTCAGTCAAAAAATTAGATGGAAAGTTAAAATGTTCTTAAAAGAGAGGACCTATAATTGTGTTTTTTTTTTAAAGTTGGCAGAAATTTACTTAGCTCTACTGTGAAGTAGGCCAGCGATATTACAAGATGTATATTTTTATGTGGGTTGTTTACATAGGCTAGCTTAAAAAATAATGGACTCTTTATAATCTGTAGTGGAACACCACAATTATAGTTTTTTATCTTTTTTTTTTCCAGAACTAGTTTGTGAATGTTGGGACCCTCTGTCAAGCAGCCAAACAGTTTCTTTAGTAGGCCTTGTTACCAAACTGATTCAGGATTATCCAACATTGACTCACAAGTCTAAATTTTTAACAAATTTCTTTGAGACTGTTCTTGAGAAATTGAAGGAATCTGTTGAAAATGATGTCTATATACCAATTTACCCACCACAGTAAGTATTGTAATGAATTATTTTTTAAAGGATAATTAACGAAAAATTAGCAATAAATAATTTGTATTCATTTTTTGTTTAGTTCTTCCTAATTTAACATCCTTCTTCTATACAAAAATATTTTTTTAATGGTTGGTCAAAATAATATTTAATAAATAACTCGGGCTTATTTATTATTATTACTACTACAGGGAAAATTTGATTTGATAATTGATAATAACTGGACTGGTATTTGTATCCTTATTTCAAAAACTATATGATTAAAAAAGTTATATAACCAGTTGGTAGCAAATTTAATATATTTCAATTTCGTTAGGGATAAATTTCCCCCAAAATTTCTTAATTTTCAAGTTATAAACCAAAAGTTTTTTACCTTTTTACACCTAAACCCAATTCACAAACCCATGGGACTTTTTTTGAAATAATGTTCTGGTGGAACTAAACAAAACAGGGGAGGAGGTTATTTCTTTATTTTTTTAATGTTTGACTTTTTGCATTTGTTTTGTCTGATTTGATTGGACTAATATTTTATATTGTTTGTCATGTTTGATAATTATTTTATTTAAAAGTCCTGCTATCTATTAGAACTCTACCTTTGAATTAACTCTCTCCCGGAACTATTAAGAATTAAGGACCTACTAATTATTGATATTATTAAAATCATAAATTGATAGCCTGAACTACTGTCGAGACTTGCTGTTTTTTTTTTTTTTTAACTAACTATTTAATGAGATTAATTTACTAAAATTCTTTACTTATATTTATTAATTATAAATCTATGTAATCAATTTCAATTGACTTATTATTATTTATAATTTTTTCCTAGGAGGTTAAATGAGGGAAAGGTGATGAATTTTTTCATGAGACAATGTACCGTGGCAATCAAGTTGCTTGGTAATATTACACGATGGCAGGGTGTAATCAGTGACTCTTTGCTCTCCGATATAGCCCTCAATTCCCTTCTCAATAGATATTTACTTTGTGCCATACGCTCCTGCAGTATGTTACAAGGTGCCAACCTATGTCAAATGGTAAGGAACAATATTTAATTTTTGGAAAATTGTAAATTTTGTATGTTTATGTTTCTCCTTCGAGTAGTTAAACTTTTTCAGTTAGACACATCAATGAAGATTATTTTTTCATTATTAATCTATCTATAATGATAAAAATAGCATGTCTCTTATTTTTTTATTTTATTTTATTTCTAATAAATAATAGTACATTGCATGTCATCATAATATGTTAATATATAACTTCATATTAGTTCAATATTACTATTTGCTTTGACAGTGGCACATTTGAAAAAGAAGTCTTTTTTACTTTGTAATGACGTATTCCATAGATTTTAATGTAGGGTTAGGTTACTTTGTGAAAAGTGGGGTAGCTTTGGGTTTGGGACAGACTACAGAATCTGCAGTTCTATCTTTGGAACGTGTCCAATACAAAATAAAATAACATTTTTATTTTTCCTTCTCACTAATGATGTTATCGAAGGATTGTATTCATGTAGGAAATAGAAAACTATTTTCTTTTCATAATCAAAACTTTTCACTAGCATTTTGTGTTTTTGACAAGGCACAAATTTGATGCCATCTCTGTCTTTAGTTAAATTCTGTGTTTGGGCATAATTGATTGATTGAAGTGTTAATCCGATTTTGATGAAATTTTAAGGGATTGTGCGAATTACCTAGATGCGAGGTAGTTATATGGTCCCATATCAATTTCATTGTATTAAATCAATCACTACTTGTGCTTATATACATGCTGATATTTTTCCTTTGATATACCTTTATTTCAAAGAATCATTAGTGTTGAAATAAAGGTAATTACCCACCCAATAAAAACTTCCAAAATTAGAATAGTTTCCAAAACAATGCAATTTTCACTTAAGGAAATAATAGGATATCAAAAAGAGAGAAACAGACTTTTTTTTTTTAATTCTGCTGCAGTAAGATGTCTAAGTTAATCATTGGAAAAAGAAATTCCTTATTTGGACTATGTATGTGCAGTTGTTTATGTTGTTTTACTGTGTATGTGCAGTTTTGTGCAAAATGAGTTTTAATGTTAATAGTTTTATTCTCTGTACTTAATGTAATCCAATTGTCCAGGATTATGCCACTGTACAATAATCGATATTTAATTTCAAGTAAATATTCAATAAATTTCTGACTATACAATAGCATCCACTAGTGATTCCTATACCTAAAAAAAAGTATTAATACTGTCAGTCCTTGAATAAAAGTAGGAAGATAGCAAATACTGTTGTTTTAAGAGTTATGGGCAAAATTAGTTACCTATACCCTAAGACAGGATTGGGTACAAGGTTCTGTAGAAACCCCAAGAGATTATCTACCCTGTTTCACTGATGGATTAAGGAAAGATTCGACTGGTCTAACAGGTGCAGGAGTCTATATAGAAGATTTAGGCATAGAACTAAGCTTCCCACTAGGCAAGTACTCGACTGTTTTTCAGGCAGAAGTATTTACCATTTTGTCAGCAGCTACATGTCCCGAAGTCATTAGCTGTAAAAAGGCAGACATCACCATCTTTTCACATAGTCTGCCCTTCAAGCTCTTGAGTCACCTAAAGTCACCTCTATATTAGTGAGAGAGTGCAAGAAGGCATTAGAGTCATTGGCGAGCTAAATGAAGCTTAAGTTAGCGTGGGTCCCTGGACTGGTAATGAGAAAGCTGACCAGCAAGCTAAAAATGAGGCTGAGCATCCTTCTGTAGGACCAGAACCATTCCTAGGCATCTCTAAAAGGTATCGGCACTGAGAAGTCCTTGATTGGCCATGAAAGATAGCAGGCAAGAAGTGGAGGGAATGTATAGGGCTTAGACAGGGCAAGATATTTATAACTAAACCCTCTACTTCTAGAACTAAGTGGCTGCTAGGCCTAAACTGCAATGAACTCCAATTACTAATAGGAGATAACTAATAGAAACCTGCCACTTATGTAGGGAGGCCCTGGAAACTGCCCTACATTATATAGCAGCGTCACTAAGATATAGGCTTCTAGGCTCTGATAGAATCCTAAAATATGAGGCTTTCTCTATTGATTGGGCCTTCCTTTTAAACTTCATTAGAAAGTCAATAAGGTTTGATATAGAGGAATAAAAGTCATAAAAAGAATCATTTCATTGGTCTGTCTTGGGGTTTGCAAAAAGGATCAATAGGTCCACTTGCCGGACATGTCCCCCCCATTATTACCAGTACTAGTTACAGTAACAGTAATAATTTAAACTGAAATTAGTGGGGGGATTATTGAGCATTAGCTTTTTGAAAATATGAAGGTTTGCCAAACACAAGGCTTCTAGGAAAAATATCCATTTTGAAAATCTGCTAACTGCAGGAGAGAGCTTAATGGAAAGTAACCTGGTGATAAGCTATTTCGGTTTTTCAATTCAATTTTAGGTGTTACTTAGGATTTTAATGGAGGGTTGCTTACAGTCATTTTCGTAATTTAGAATAAATTCTCGTTTTCGACACTTAAAGTATGAAGAGTTTGTTCCTTAACATATTAACCATAATTTGAAAGTTGGTATTTTTTTTTGTATTGTTGCAGATTAAATCATTTACTTCAATTTTTTTTTTATTTCTGTGGTTTCTATAAGCCCTTCACATAAAATAAAATTATTATTGTTTTTCATTCTCGTAGCATTTGTATATCATTATTTAACTTTTTTTTTTAGATTGGGAATGTACTTCCAAGAATCTGGCTTCAAGTATGTGTTCATCCGCCACAACTCACTCAATTTTTAGATCAATCTAAACAAATAGCTAAGATGTTGGATGTGGACAAGCCATTAGAAAGGTAAATATATGCTGTTGTATGACGAATGTCAGGCATTTTCAATACCTCTGGTTTAGTTATTGATAGTGAACATACTGCTTGTTCATAAGTTGTATTGATATTTAAAGCTTTGATTTTCAATTGTTCTACATATTTCACTACTAAATTTAAACTGTGTCAACTAAAAACAGATTTTTTTGTTTTTTGATAACCATTTGAGGAAACTTAATATTAGATGAACTTCAAACTCTCCTTTTTATGTTTATAGTGGCTTAATCTAGGTCTGTAATTTTGGTTTCCATTTTTAATGTTGTAATGGTCTAACTTTTCGTGGTTCTGAGTCTTTACTGATAAGTAAAAGTTAAGATTATATTCCTTAATGCTAATGATGATGATTTAAATCAGTTGAAGTACTTTGGTTTTCTTATTGAAAGCATTAATTCGTAAATAATTTACATTCCTAGTAAAATATTACAAAAATTGTTGAATTGCCTCATTGTTCTCCTGAAATCTGTATATTATAACAACTTTATTCTCATCCTTCCATTTTTTCTTCAGTTTCCAAGGTTGTCCTACAGTTTTATTATAATAGAGTCTTTTACTGAAATACCTTCTTCTTTGCAAAGCCATCTGAATCTGTTTTATATAGCTTATTAATATAAGGAAGGCTATGTGTGTGTTATACTAATATCAAATCAGGATTGTATTTATTGTAGCATATTGGTATTTAATTAATAGTCAACAGCTTTATTTCCTGCAAATGTTTTATTAAAATATTTTTGGAGAAGGACTGTTGTTACTAAAGCTTCATTTATACTAGCTGTAAATTGTAGGAGTTGCCCTCCTATTAAAACAACTTTTTATTATTGTAACTTATTATTACAGCTTATTAATTATTATTAAAATTTATTTTATTATTACATTTTACTACATAGAATTGTCTTTTGCAGGGATGCTTTAGAGCGTATGACTGGTGTCCTGAAGGCTGCGGCATCATCATAGTATACGAGCATCATCTTTGCATATATGCATTTTAGAATTTTCCTTATTTTGTTATTTGTTTTCAATAAAAAGAAAAAGGACAAATCGTGAAATTAAAATGCAGTTAACTTCAATTTTATTCCAAAAGAGGTTAATCACTCTTTGCACATTTTGTTTTTGTATTTACGATATTTTTGATTCCAAGTTAATTAAATTAGTTTTACTAAGTAATAAAACTTTTGTAATAAATTTTATCGAATGACTGAAAATATGTAATGTAATTATGCATCAATTTGTATTTGAAATGTGGCTTTATTGTAGGTGTACTTATTTCAGTATAGTATATAGTTACATTAATAGGGATCATCTAGCAAAGAAATTTTATAACTTTCTTGAATTTTAGTTTTATATATAAATATCGACCCATGAAATTTTGTTTGTTAATAGTTCTTATGTGCACTGGAAGCTATGTAAATTGGTTGTTCGATTTATCAGTGTCTCCATAATGAAGAATGTTGTGTTGGACTTGCAATAAAATAATTATGAAATAATCACATTTAAAATCTTTTAATATTCGTTTTGTTTGCTATAATTGGTTATATTACACATTAAATTTCAGCTACAAACAAGTGATGATTATGTGAGGTATTCGTTCGTTAAACATGCTAACTGAAATTTTTCATGATTGTAATTTTTGCTATCATTGCTTGTTTTACGGCTAATTTAATAAATTGTTGAAAGAATCTTGGAAATTTATTTTCTTAAGACAATAGTCATAATATTAAGTTATTGTAAGTTACTACTGGTTCAAAATAAATAATTTAACATTGTAAAAGTTCTCATTTTTTCAGTTACCATGTTTTACAATTGAGTGCCTCATATATTGATGTGATTCATAATGATGACTTTTTTGTTTTGTAAATATGACAATCTATATTTGTCTTATTCAATTGTTAGATGTAATTGATATTATAATTTCCACTTGTTTTTGTTCTTGTATCAGTAAGTTATTAAATAAAAGTTTTATATGGACGGACTCCTATGAATTTCTCTGTATCATTTATTATCAACAGGATGTTGTGAATTATCAGAAGAGGGAAAAGCTGAATCTTTTCTCATTATTGTGGTAAATCTTTAGGTCCAACAGTCATTAGGTGTAATATACAAGAAGTAAACTCAATGCTATTAATTACCAGCTTAAATTGTTCGAAAGTGGTGCAAATATGACAGAGTAGTATATTGTTATATAGTTTTGTAAAAATAATTGTAGCAAGATGTATTTAAAAAGAAAAAATACTATGAAAGTGAATGTCCACCAATGATTAGAAAAGAATGATCCTATGGAATGAAGTAGAAGATATTGAAATGCTATGTTAGTGGAAGTGCAAGAGGTAGCAAACGAACACATACACCTACCTGGGAATTATAATTTCAGGTTTGGTAGGGTTGACCAAGAAACAGCTGATAGAATTTCAAAGCCAAACCACATGTTCTATGTACTACATTGGCAGCTAATTTGATACAGTGAAGTAGAAAGAGCTTTTCTTTTGTAGAGTGAGAGGAAAAACAAGGTGAGAATGTGTTAGGAATGAAAGATTGAGGGGGAGGTGGAGGTTAGAGGTGCCTCCATTTTAGACTATAATGAAAAAAGACCAGCTTAAATGGTTTGGACTTCAATGATGTTTAAAGAGAGATAAAACTACTATTTATGACTATGAATGTCAGAACGATTTTTTAAAAATATTGAATTTATGGTAAAGCATATGTTCATTACCAGATTTACCCCCTGATTCATTGGTAAGGGTATTAAAAGAATGTTATACCAAGTGTTGAAAGCCAGTTTTACATTTATCAAAAACTTTATCAGAGAATCCATCTGCAATATTCAGGAGATAGCTCTTAAAAAGGTTTGTGAAGGTAAAAAAATGAAATTCATCTTGAAGCCGTTCCTAAGTTACATATGATTGACGTAAATCAGTAATCTTCAATGAAGCAAGGCAAAAAACTTTGAAATATGTGATGTATAATGGAAACATGACATACAAATTAATGTAATTTACAAAGCCTGCTGCTGAATCACTATTTTGCATTAATTTAATCTAAATAATAATAAAAGCTTTGTTCCCTCTCTTTACAGAACTAAAAGCCTCTCCCTTGAGAGATGAGAATATATATTAATTTGAAATAAAATAATTGGCCAGATTTAAAAAAAAAAATCTGTGCCACTACAATCCATGAAGGGTCATGGCTGCAGTATTTTGTAAGGAAGTACTGTTACTAGACCAATGTTGTGCGAGGAAGTGGTTTGGTAAGACTCACACTCGACTGCCATATTTTTCCCCTATTAAGGGTATCGACTTCATGATGCTGGGTGAACCCTGGCTCTCAAACCTACATGGTTGACTCATGGCTACAGTGACAGAGTAAATAATTATATGGCCCACTGTATTTGAACCTGGGTCCTTGGAATTAGTTGCACTGAGCCACCCCGCTCCCTAATTTTTCATTTATAATGAAATCAAATAGTTTCTTTGCTGTGTTTGAATACTTAAATGTAAATGATGATATACTATAGATTTTTCATTACTTTACCATATTCCTGCACATAGTAACCCAACAGCCTCCAACTCTGCACTATCTCATCTCATAATTGGTCTTCCTCTCCATCTCTTGTGTTACCTTAGTATCCACTCCGTTACAATTTTTTGCCATGTTTGTATCAATTCTGGCAACATGAACAGTCTATCTACATTTCACTTGATGTGCTTCTTTTGTTAGGCTTTTAACTTTTATTCTTGATGGTACTTTTCTGTTGCTGATGCTGTCTTTTCTTTTGATGGCGATCGTACTCTTGAAAATAGTAGTTCTGTACTTGCTAATTTTTGATAATTGTATTTGGTTGCTGACTATGTCTGAGGTCTATATGAAATTATCGGGTATGTACATGTTTTTAATATCTTTGAAAATTTATGAATAATATAGTTCATAATCAGTCATATGACTGATGTGCATACTTGGCTGCTTGGCATTTGTGAAGTCTTACTGATTAAGCTATATGGCACTCTGGTGGGAGACTTAAACATGAGAGATAAACTGTGTGCAAGCAAAAACTGCAGTTTCCATTATATTCACCAAAATAAATGTTGATTTCGCGATATTTAGAAAAAATAATTTATATATTTTTTCTTTTTCTAATAAGAAATGACATGCATTAATTTTTGTTTTTATTACATTTTTTCAAAAAATCAACAAGTCACAATTTTTGAAAGTAGCAGCTTTGAAATGGTAGATTTTTATCTCTTAGACTGGAATACGCTTTCATAATTCGAACCTCCTGAAATGAATACCATACTTTGCCCTAGCCACAGGACTAAGTTACCTATTGTATTTGAGAAAGTTGGTATTCAGGTAATAATATATGTTTTTTTTAGGATGTGGATGTGCGAATTATAGTAAAATTGTCCCAATTGTTGGTTGTGATATGAAAACATTGGTTTTTTTTATATATGTATATATAGTTGACCGTAAAGATTTAAATATTAGAAGATGGTCAGAGTTGCGGTCAAAAAAAGAAGAACAAATAGTTTAAAACTATTTTAATGTCCGACGTTTCGCCCCACTCAGGGCTTCATCAGGGCTGTTCACAGCGAACGGTTGTTTTTTTAAATTTAATTTTAATTAATAAGAAAGTGGCATTCGATTGCAGCATCCTTGGCATACGTTTGGAGCACCCCAGTTTGGAACTACTGCCCTAAGGAATATTCAAAATGAAATATAACTATTATAGAAAAGACTATGGACTACCAGTTGAGAATCACTAATTATATATATGTAAATACAAAACTAAATACTCATCTTTATTCATAACTCTCTAAATTTATATAAATTTATATCCATAAATAGTAATGTCTACAATTTTTCATTACAAACCTAATTTACAACATTGTAGTAATATAATATTTAAATAGTCATGTTACTGTAATTTATCCTTTATAACAATTTAATACACACCCACAGAAGAAAGGGGTGATTTTATAATAATCTAAGTCAAGTAATAATATACTTTAAATGATAATATTATATTATAAAATTGCTATCCCAATTCTTTCATTCACAATTTGATCATATTTTCAATATTGAAATTGCTCATCTTGATTTACTTCTTCATTTATAACAAGTTCTTATGATGATGGTCTCATAAAACTTTCTTAATCTATGTAAGTTGCTAATTTAGAACTTAAAACTTCAATCAGAATTAAATTCTAATGTTATTTGTAAGTTTCTCCCAGACTTTTCATAACAATGCAACACACATTCAAATGTAGAATTATTTTATCAAAAACAATTAATAATATATTTTAAATAACAATATCTTACTGTTATTTTACTATTTCACATTTTATCTGCACACTTTATCAAGTATATTATAAAAGAATGTATAATTATTCATCCCTAGTAAATAATAACTAATTAATAACACGCTTAAATAAATACGATTGAAAAATTACACATTATTTTAACTCTGATCAATACAACAAAAAAAAAAACCGACAACATGAAAATTTAGAATTTAAAAACCGTTGAAATAATAGTTCAACTAGCTGCCTGTAGATAGCAGCACAAATCTAGAAATGCAGAATATATTAGTTCTTATTAATACCACAAGAGAGCAGCACCATCCAATAGCCATTTCCCAAGTCAAAATACAGCTAAAAATTTGTTTTTCTTAAATAATGGTAGTTCAAAAAACTGGCTAAAGATAGCAGCACAAATCAAGAAAGGTAGAACATATTAGTTCCAGTAAACGCCGCAAGGTGCCAGCACCATCCAAACAGCCATTTCCGAAGGCGAATATAGAAGGAAAATTTTACTTTGTATTAGGAAAGTAGGAAGTTACAGGAGCTCATTCGTTCGAACCAGCGCTGCAGACCGAATAGTTGAGCTCCTGTAAACTTCTACTCTCCTAATACAAAGTAAAATTTTCTCTATATTTCGTCTTCGGAATTGCTGTCTGGTTGGTGCTGGCCTCTTGCGGTGCTTACTGAAACTAATATTTTCAACCTTTCTTGATTTGTGCTGCTATCTGTAGCCAGTTTTTTGAACTATCATTATTTAAGAAAAATATAAATTTTTAGCTGTATTTTGACTTGGGAAATGCCTGTTGGATGGTGCTGCTCTCTTGTGATATTAATAAGAACTAATATATTCTGCATTTCTTGATTTGTGCTGCTATCTTTAGACAATTAGTGAAACTATTATTTTACCATCATTTAAATTCTAAATTTTGTAATTTTTCTATAAAATCATCATTAGTCAAAGTTAATTAAGGTATAAATATTTTTTCAATCATATTCACTAAAGCATGTTCGTAATTAGTGATTATTTACTATGGATGAATAATTGTACATTTCTTAAGCTTTCATTAGCTTTTGGAGGTAACATGTTAAATTAAAAAAATGAAATATTGTGATTTTATTATGTTATTTGAATTTAAATATGCTAAAATAATTTCACCTTTCTAAGAGTGTATTTTACATTTTTCTAAAAGATCTATTGAAAAACTTCAAATAATATGAGAATTTAATTTTAACTCAAGTACTATATTGTAAATTAGTTTTATTACAAAAAATTAACCATTTAGAGTAAGAGAGTAAGGCTTTCAATATGTTTTATTTCAAGATGTTTATATACCATAAGAACTTGTAAATAAAGATGAGCACTACATGTTTGTTTTTTTCTTACCTGTATATTTCATTCTGAGTGTATAATAATGTTACTATTAATATGATTGTCATTTCAATTTATAGTATAAAGGGAAGTAAGGAGTTAGTAAAATAGTAAAAAAAAAACTTTTATTTTTTGTTTTATTAATCACATAAAATGATGTTATTAACTTGATACAATGTGAAATAGTAAAATAACAATAACAACAACGTGAAAAATAATTTTTGAACACCTCTGCAGTGAAATATGTTGTTCCTTATTAATCCTTCCATGAACTAGCTGAAACATAAAATTATTATAGAATGCACATTTCAAAGTAATTATTTATGCCATAGTTGTTATTAAGACTTAAGTTTTTAATATTATTATAGAAGAACTAAAAATAAATATTTGACCTTTCCACCCAGTATAAAATTTTTCACTTTTTACTAAATAACTTCTCAAATTATGTACCTGAAAGAAAACTTATTTTTTAATGTTAAAAAAAAACTGGTTAAAAAGCATACAGCTGATAATCCTTTAAATATATGTTTCTATACACAAAGTATCAGCTTCTCAAAGTAGGTGGGGGTTCTATAAACAGCATATGTTTTATTTTATATTTACTGTATTACTTGTATTCCTATAGACTCCAGATGGGAACCGATTAATGAAAATGTATTAAATTTAAATTAATAAAAGGGCCATCTAGGTCTTTTATACTACACTGTATGTATTTATCATTATATAATTTTTTCAAAAGTATCAGGTTTAGTAATAACTGTAAATCCAATATAATGGTATACCAGTCAGTATATGCAATTAAATTTCATATTTTGAAATGAGTTAGAAATGTAACTAAATACATTTAATGGAGCCAATGATATTCTTCATTAATACAGATTTGTTTCTTGGTTGCTAACACAAAATTAGATGGAAAGTACTCATATAGATATTATTGATGAAGACATAGAGGAAGGTCGGGTAGCTTCGGACATTGAAATTATAAAGCAACTGGATAAGCCAAGGAAGTAAAATATTCTTCCTCTTAGGGTATGATTTTTGCCATATTGAAGAATATATACTATTATTATTAATATTAAATATTATCCCCACTAAAACCACTTCTTTTTCGTACCCCCCTGTGAATTATTTTATAATAAGCAAGTACAAATATAAATAGGAAAAATATATACAATTTTGTGCTCAACTCTGGTTTTACCCGAAGATATTCTAGGGTGTAAGTAACGTACGTCCACTGTGTGCAGAGTCGCATGAGCTCCATGCGCTCCAGGCTCCCATTTTTTTTCTAAGCCCCTATTTGAAATACAGTTTTGTAATTAAGAGAGCCTGTGTATTGGCTACACCACTTTTTTCTCGTACCCTTCATAAAAGTATGATTACATTATAAGTACATACATACTCCAAGAAAGGGAATATGTATACTAGTGCGTCTTCTTCCCCTTGGATTGCCTTGTAGCATTATAAGGTATTGATTACAGGGTCTAATTAAGGTAGTATAGACTAATGTTAGCCTATGGCTAAAGCCATTGAATTAATGGAAGGTGAAGTGGTTCCACCCAGATTTAACAACGGTTCTATATCATTTTTGGAACATTTACTTAAAAGGTGAGGGGAGGAATCTTAAGATAGTTAAATTGAGCAATATTTAAAAAGTGGCGAAAATTGAAAAAAATTCACAACGAATGCAATTAAATTCTAGCGTGGGCACCAAGTGGATAATTAATTGTACGTTTTATTTCCATTAAAGATTTTTCGAGAATGTTATCAAAATTTCTAGGAGTTTATTGAATATAATAAGTAAATATACATATTTGTTTATTGTTATAATTAGTACGATATTTTATATAGTTTATGTTCTTTACATTTTTTGTTAGAGCTGTGGGTATGGCTTGAAAGCGATTAGGTACCCCCAGACCATTAATGTGGGGTTCCCTAGTGTTTGATTTAATTTTCGGATTTAGCAACACTACAAATTCGAGTAAATAAAAGTGTTCAGTAATAAAAAATATAAAGTGTTTAGTAGTTAAAGACTTAATTAACTGTTAACAATGTTAAAAATAATATGAGAAATATAACATTTTGGTAAACGTCTAGAAACGTAGACTAACAAAAAACACTATAGTTTATTTGTGACGTTAACCATTGCAAACACTTCAAGTATTTAATTAATAAGTATTAGAAATATGGATTTGCAGTGAATATATCGTATAAAAAGGAGTTAGAAAAAAATTAGAAAAGTAAAGGCGATAAAAATAATAAGAAACAGAAAAATGAAAGTAAAGATACTAAAATTGTATTAAAAAGAAAGAAAAGCGTTATTTTTCATTCTTTCAAGAACCATTCCCGAGAAGAACCAGAAACCAGAGCGTCATACTTGGGGAAGCATTTGAAGAAGTCAGGATCCAAAGCCATGAATGCTAAGATTGGATCCACATTTGACATTTCAAATCAATATTATAATAGTGATGTTAGTGAGGCAAAAAACTTTTGGGTTGCTCATAAGAATGTATATACAAAAATGTGTGTCTGAGGCTATCCGCCATCTTGTATTGTCAAAAGTTCAAGGCCAAATTTTTGTACTAAGAAATGAATATAATTAATAATTTAATTATTATGACTTTAGAAGTAACTAAGTTTGTTTTCAGAGTAAAATACATAGAGAAATGTTGGTAATAGTCGTTTTAATTTGTACTTAACTTATGTTCCCCTATCTGATTTCTATTGGTCTTCAACTGAATCCCCTTGGATGCTTAAGAACTTTTAGTATAATGTTGAATTTATTTTTACCTCATGGGGTCTCTAACCCATGTCTCTGTTCATTTCTTCACAGCACTATGACTAACTGTCATAGATTGTCTTCAACTTCCAGATATTATCTGCCCTTGCTTCCTACTTCTCCAGTCTTTTCTCGAACTCATTCTATTGACAATTATTCTTCACTTCTTCTCTTTTAAGAAAAAATTGTTTCGAAACATTTTTTCTCATACTTTCTTTTATGAAATTCCAGAGAAGACTTCTCGTTCTCTCAGGAGTCTGATTGTATGGTTGAAGTTTGTCGGATGGCGTCTCTCTATTTTCAAATCTATATTAATTTCCACATTTGGAAATTTGGTACAATTCCTAGCCCAGGTCCTTGAACCCTTAGCGCCGGCCAGGCAGTGTAGATGTTTCCAAGGGCCGCTCGTCCAGTGGAAGCGAAATCATGCGTTTAGCTGTTGCACGACGGATTAAAGCTTGATCGCAAGTAGATAACCTTTTTTGTTGCATGCTGCAATATCTTATGACTTTATAACAATTTTAATCCTCGAATCACCTCTCATTAGGTAGAGGAGAACCAAGAAATGGAGAAAAGAGTGGTTCCTTGGTATTTTACTCGTAGATGGAATTATAGTGAGTTTATTTTTTACAGCGATATTAACAACAGTGAATATCCTCATTTCAGAAAACAAATTATGAAAACTGAGCCAGTTGAAGAAAGTAGCAATACATTTAAGGCATGTTAGATAAAATTGATATAATTATTAGAAGAAATCATATGCTTGAAATTTATATAGTTTACAAGATATCGAAAACTAATAGAAAAATCGAATTGTATTTTATCAATAATGGTTCATACCAGTAATTTACTTAAACATAATATTCTAATATTAAACATAATGTGAATAAAAAAAGGAAAAACAAATTTAAATGATTATGTATATATATATATATATTTGTTAGAAGAAATAACTAGGAAATGAATAATTTAATCCGAAAAGTCTTCAAGTGAAATGATTTATAAAATCTGAAGATTATTTATTCGCTACATTGTTCCATAAATTTAATTTAACAAAACTAAATAAAATAATAGTATAAACTATTGAATATGTAGAATAAATTAATATGAAAATATGATAACTTGGATTCTTCATTTCCACCACTGCCTCTTTCCATAACTTCATCACCATATTCCTCATGTGGTATTGGGCCTCTTCATGATCCCAGAAGGGTATTATTTCATGAACTAAATGAATTAGTTCATCTAAGTCCATGTCGTGCGACAATTTCGAAAACAAACAAACTTGAATGAATATTGCTGATTTCAAGTGATCTATCGTCCGAAGTAACCAAATGCGGGCTGGAAATTGTAACTTGAGTTCGGTCGTTTTCGCTTCCAGTGGACCACTAGTCTTTTGTTATTTCCATAGGCCTTGGAATAGTATCATAATCTTCCTAGCTATCATCATGTTTCAAGTTCCTATACATAATTCCGTGTTTTAAGTTGGAAATTTTATCCAAATGATAAATTAAACAAACCCTATTTCATTTTTACCATCAACATTTTACAACCAGTTGGCAGATTTCGGATTTTTATTGATATTTCACATTTTGTGCCCATTTATATGATCAGAAGAGTATTAAAAAAGAACGCTCATGCTTGAAACATATACCTGAGAGTACCTATATACCTAGCAACATATAGCTGTAAAATAAATTTCTGAAACTTGAAAATTCTCTAAAAAAGAACCCGAAACGTTGTTCAGAAGTATGTATGTAAAAAAGGAATAAAGAAGTGAAAATTTATTTAGTGAAAATAAATATATTTTTTTCTTTTTTAACGCTGTACATTTCACTTAAATTAAAAGTTGATTATAGGAATTAAAAAATTACACACATATATTTTACTATACAGACACAATATGGCGTATTTCGATATTAGGAATAAAATTAAAATATCTCATAATTAATATAGTCTCTTAACTAAATAGAAGCTAATAAACAATTTGGGTAAATACTTGTCTGATAAAAAACAACTATAGTTGGGCCCAATTCAGTAAGAATAATGACAAAATGAAAATTTTGGCAATGAATAGGCAATATTTTTTGTTTATGAAAAAGTATTTTTTATGTAAATTAAATTTAGTATTTATTATTCAAATAAGGCGACATTACTGGAACTAATAGCTCAAAAATGAAAATTTACAAAAAAACAATCATTCAATAAAATGACAAAATTTCCAGAAAGTGATTGAATTCTAAATTACTACATGTTCTTGAGTAAATTAAGCATCATGTACAATGATTGTTGAAATGATATTACCAAATGTGCTATTATTGTTAAAGACGTATTTTAGTTTCTTACATTATTCGAAATAATGTTTTACTAAAATTTGAAATTACTATTGTATTGAAACGCTTAGGTATTATAATATTGGTAGATTTACTTTTTTATAACAAAGTGATTTTGTTAGGCGTGGATGTTTTCTATTTAATCTGTCTTGATATTTGTGTCTAATTTTCAGAGTCAACAATTGAGCAAGCCAATAATTTTTCTGTAATGTGAATTATTATGAATTGAACACAAACTAAAAAAAAAACCATTAATTTCAAAACTAAGTATACGTACATTCAAATTGAATTGATTTACAATATTAGTAGTAAATAGCATATTTCAGAAAAATAATTATAATGAATTCACAGGAATATTAACAAAATTATCAAATATAACCATAAATTTGATGAAACGGTTTTAAGATATAATTTAAAATGGACGTACTTACTTGGAATCCAGGACATTCATCATTTGTTAAAATGGTTTGTGACTAAAAAAACAAAACGACTTAATTAATTCAAACTTGACTATTTACTACGTAAGTTGAATACTAATAACATCTGGTAGTTTTTATAATAGAGACTGTTGTTTTAACATAATTATGAGTACAAATGAAGGCCATAAGTTGTTAGAGAGTAGGCGTGGTCCGGGGAGGGGCTTGCTCCCTGATTGGAGGAGAACGGCCACGCCTACTAGACACTTGTAGCCAGTTCCCAGATTGTGCCGGTATGCTCCTGATGGAGGTTAAAGCGACAAGGAACCCAAATCCCTTTTCTATCGAGACCCTTCTCGCTCGAGATCCTCCTCACAGGGATATTTCGGAAACAGGTTCGCATTCCTATCATAATTATTTTTATTACCTAATGAATTAATAATGAATTTTAAAACAAACTAGAACGGGTGGCGAAGAGGTGTTACTGACAATAAAAATTCACAAACTATACTACATACGAAAAGTTTATTTTTAAAATTGTGTCCATTTATGTTCGAATTGAGATATTAAAATGATTGCATTGGGTTAAATTTAAAGCATAGAAGATTAACAGATAATGTAGAAGCAAAATGTTTTTGGAATCCTTAGGGTGTCAAATTTATCATCCCAACTTCCATAATCAACACTATTAAGAAATAGTATTCTTGATGGGTATGAATGGACTTTTCAGAATCAATGAAATAACGTTTTCAATTATTTTTAAAACACAAGTCCATTGGAAAGGTAAATTTTCTTGGTATAAAATAAATGTATATACTTTTATTTTATGAAATCAAAAAAATATTCAACTTTTATACTTTGTTAAATAAATAAATAAATAACTTTTACATAAAAAATAATTTTTTAAATAAAATAAATTGTATCCAATTTAAGTCTCAAAACACTCTTTAGTTTTTTGGAAGTCCAATGTTTCGGCCAATATGGCCATCCTCAAGGACAATCCTAAATACAAAATTACAATATCTTATATTAAAATATTGATTTGATAATTGTGTTAAGTTGATTTGTAATTGATAGTTTTAAAATGTAATGTGAAGAGTGACAGAATAGGCTAATTTGACTGGAATTAATAACCAGGGCAGAATAGCCTGTAATAGATTTTTAAATTATTGGTGTAAGTTGAGAATTTGAATTTAAGATTGTCCTACAATGAGATCAGATTTACTAAATGTATAATAATGTACAGTTGTAAAAAACAATAAATAAATATTAAAAAAAAAAGATTGTCCTTGAGGATGGCCAATTGGTTGGACTTTTAAATAAATAAATAGTGTTTTGAGACTTAAATTGGATACAATTTATTTTATTTAAACAATAATAACTAGTCTCAAGATAGTGAAATATTATATATAAAATAAAAATTAATATTTTTATTACTTATCAACTATGGTGTGCATGCGGTATATTGTTTAATACATTCAATGTTAAGTCCTTATATTTCAGGTTGTGAATGGTCTTTTTGATACCAACCTGATTTAGTTTTCGGTCTTTCTCGTTGCGTCGTTCGGTCTTCAATTAATTTTTTTTTGTTGAATGATGTAAGATGTAGATTGAAAATTTAAAAACCGATCTTATTATTATTATATAAATAAATACTGGATAAATATGTAATGGTGGAAAAGAGAGAACAGTGTAAAGTGTGACATGATTTCCTAAATGAAATTGAAATTATGAGGTTTAAAGTACATGAATATGGGGCAGTGGTCCCGAAACGTAGTACTATATTGTGATAATTTAATACAAATTTCATTCAACTGGAAGTTATTAACCTCAAAAAATTTTTTATGAATTTTTTTGATAAATAAATACATATTTTAATCTAAAATAGTGACTTTATTTTTCTGGAATAGAAAAATATATAATAATTATAAAAAGTGATTTTGAACTAAGATTTGAATATCACTGTTATAAAGAAGAAATTATAACATTTTTTTTTTATCAAAAACAATAAAAATATTCATAACATATTTTTTTTTATATAACGGGAAGATGGACAGTGGAGTGAAGAACAAAAATAAGCAAAACGTATTTTTTATTCATTTCATACATTTCGGCCTAATTTAACGTTCAAATCATAAAAAATATTTGTCTCGCGAAGTATTTTCTATATCTTCTCTTATAGTACCGTATTTTCATGTAAAAATTTCTTCTTGCTGCTTATGAGGTAAATATTTCAATCACCTTGAGAAATAGCCAGAAATTTTTTTTTTCGAACTCAATAAGGGGATCTTCTGCTCCTCGGGTAATTAAAAAATTATAGTTTCCGGACTATAATGATACATTGTAGGCCTAAGCATCGGAACTCAAAGAAAAAAAAATTGTTTATTTTTGTTCTTCACTCCACTGAATATAGCATCTCATCGTTATATAAAAATATATGGGGATTATAATTTTTATAATTCATAAATTATAATATCATAGCACAAAATAAATGTATGTGTAAATAAATATACAAATTTTTTTTCATGGTTTCATCTTGACTTTTATGTAGTATAAAGAAAGAAATTGAAAATTATTTAAAGTTTTGATAGAAACATTGACAATACAAATACTGGCAATTATATAACTGCCATATTGCCCCCTACAAGACCGCTGAGGTTAAGTTTTATCGTTATTGAACCAATTTGATTTTTTTTTTAAATATGGTTTGATGAATCTAATAATTTAATCTGAAATATAGAAGCTAGATATTTTTCTTTGTTTTCTAATTATGATATATTTTTATATCACTTTTTACTGATTCTAAGGGGGAATGTGTGCGTGGATTAACCAAAAGTCATAATACAAATTAATTCTTCATTAATTTAGGCATTCGATTGCAAAACATGTCAAGTGACAAACTGATAATTTTTATAATATTAAATGTTTGCTAATTACATACAATGTATTATGTTCAAACAGGAATCAATTACCATAATGTAATATAATTATTATTCTACTGAGAAAACAAATATGAAATCGTTCTTTAAAAAAGCCGGTGATACCAAAAATCTTACTCTAAACAATATTTCAGTTATCATGTTATACGAACGAGTGGCTCAATAGATAAATTAGATATTCGATTGCATGTACACGGATTTGTATTCTTTATGTATCGAAGTTATATTTTTCATTTTTACCTTCTCATTCCAGAGGATTCTTCTGGCTGGAAGGAGGAAAATGAAGTTGTGTCTACATCTCTCGATGAGGCAGAGCTGAGTGGTAAGTAGTTTAGTTAAATTACTTCTATCTTATCTATAAATAAATAAATACAATAATAGAAATTATTGTTTAAGCCATCAGTACGTTATCTATGAATTTTAATAACTCGCTGAATGGAATAAATCTAATTAAGTTAAACCTATGATTTCAGCCGTCAAAACAAATTTTAATATCACATAGAATAATACTTCATACTGTGATTAACAAAAAATATGTCTACTGAATATTGAAAACTATATATGGAAGGGCAAGGGGCCCAGGGATACAATAATTTATGAATACAAATCTTTTTGTTTCGCCTAGCAGTGCCTGAACTAAATTTACATTATTCCTTACTTCGTAAACGGTTCATAACATAAATGAATAATTAGTTCGGCATTAATTTGGTTTTGTCAATAAACACAGTTATTAGTTGTTGATATTTTTCTCTTTACGAGTAAATGGGATCTGATGTTACCATTTAAACTGGATTATTTTTTTTGTATTGAAAGAAAATAAGATAAAATTATATAAAAATTTGAATTGGCACCGCTGCAACCCATGAAGAGTTAGGGGTTCAATACTTTGCTAGGAGGTACTGTTTCTTTAACAACGGTAGTATAAGGAGGTAATTTGTTCATGATCACGCTCAACTGCCTGATTTTTCAGTAATTAAGAGTGCCCACTTTATGAAGCTGGGTGGGTCTCCCCTGTCCCTTGAGGGTTTACGGCTACAGTAATAGAATAAATAATCCTACTACTGCCGGGGTTTATAATCCGAATCCTTGGAGTCGGTAGCACAGCATCTTACCCACTGAACTACCACCTCATTCCTCCCAAAATTATATAAAATATGTAGAGTATGCGATATAAAATAAATGATATGAAAAGTAAATTATGTGATTTAAACAAATAAGATAGCTAATTGTTTTTTTCTTCTTACCTCCTGGAACAAAGACACAAGCATTTAAAAATATATACCATAGAAAAATGATATGTACATATACCGGATATTTGATTATCTTGTTTTGCCGGGATGGCATTATAAGAATGGTTGCCGGGTCCGCTGAAGGCGGTGTTAGTGATGGCATATGTTTGCCTGACCCCAAAAGATAGGTAAGATTGAATGGAAGAAATTTAATTAAATTTGTGCTTGTTTCTTTTGCAAGTATGTAATAAAATTAAATTACAATAGGCGGTTAGGAATAAACATAGAGCCCCTTGGTTTAAGGCCCAATGATAAACTTCTTTTGAGATAGGGTACGAGTTAGGTAGGGGTCTTATCTCATTCAAAGGTACCAGCGCCAGGATTGTCATAGGATACTTTGGATTTATAATTTTCATATCTCAAATTATTCATACCCGCAGGTCCCCATCGAAAATTCGTAGTCCACTTAAAACAAGTGTTCATGTACGGCCTAGCGATGAGGTCTTAGAGGGTAAAATTCAGGGTTAATATAAGTTTACGGATAGCTGAGTCTTAACTGTAAAACTGGAATATTTTCCAGAGGGGCAACGTAATTGCTTAGTGCATAAACAGTTACTTAACGATACTCATAAAGTCTGCAGCTTTCCAAATTATTTATGTTGATTAAACTTCCCTGATAATATTATATTGATGGTATGAATATAATATATATTTCAAATGAATTAAACATATGAAAAAACATATCTAAATTCTATTTTAGTGACCAATATGTAATATTTTATTTTACATATGATTTACATACGTAGTGCAATTAAATGAACAATTGTATAGTTTGTAAAATGGGAGTTGGCCCACCGTCAGGAGGACAGGGGGTGCCCCCCCAGCATTAACAAAAATGTTATTAATACGTTCAAGAGACATTAATATAAAAATTTATAATCTGGAAAAACCGACTAGTAAATTACGAAAAATATACACGGTATAGATAAAATCTAAGTACTAGATAAAACTAATCTTATTTATCAATTTAATTGTATAAGTTGTATTAATCCTATGAACAGAATTATACAATACCAGAATAATTGCAACTCTAAAAATTAAAACATATAATTTGTTAATAGTTTTATCTATCTACAGTTCCAATTGCAAACATAATTTTGACTTCATAAAGCATTATTAGAATCAATTTATATCACCGAAAACTTATATATCACAAATATTATATGTACTTTGCAAACGGATATGAATGGATATTTCTAGACTATATTTATAATGTAGTAATAGTAAAATATAATTAGAAATGCAACATTGAATCTGTCCATTTATTTATTCAGAGCTCTTGAATTTATCAGAAGATTAAATCAACGTCCATTTTAATGCTAATGTAACAATATATTATATATTCATTAGGGTCTCAACTTATTTTGATCTGGGTTGTTACATTTAACAGGGTAAGTTACAATAAATTAGAAATAGTGAATTACCCATGAAATTCCAATATCAACGATTTGTATGAAACCACTTAAGTCTCAGTGGTTCACCGTCTTAGAGCATTTGATCGTTTTTCCTGTTAATCTTTAATTCTTATTTTTACTCTCTCTTTATTTATTTATTTAGCTTTTCTTTGATTCATCTTCTTCGAATTAAGAACGGAAAAGCTGGTTTGCCTATAGGCTCTTAAGTGAGGTCGGTCCCACTTCGAGCGATGCGTCCTCATACGTTTACGTTTTTACATATTTTAGGTTGAAATGAAGAGGACTTATTCTACATGTAACAATGTTGGCCATAAAGAGGCAAATAGAGATGGCATACTCATTCAAATATCAAAGACACACACATAGCCTTATATGCCTTCTAGTCTAGATAACTGGTTCGCAAGATACAGCTGTATGATGGAGGTTTTGGAGAAGGGTATGATCCAGTGATAGAGTTTTGAACCGAACATGTCAGTTAATAGTGTTACATGATCTTTTTAATAACAGCTACGGGGAACACGAAGTTTAAATTTCACAATTTAATTTTCTTGGCCTAAACACCAAGGCGCAAAATTAAAGAGGTTTCTTTTCCACTTGACTCGAAGCCAGCAGGGCTGATTACCTCTCTCCTTAAATCACATTTTTATGAAGCTTGAACTAGTTAACGAGGCTATTAAAAATACTTCTTAGCATTAATTTAAAATAACTTGTAAGCAATTAGCCAAACTAATTCTACATTTTATGGATTATAAATTAATTGTTTTGGTAGGAGTAATAAATTACCTAAACCAGGAATATGGACATGGATGGACAGACTGTCCTCTCGTTCATTTAAACCGGAAACAGACCAAGGGTCCGAAGAGACATGATGCGATTCAGAGAAAAATTCTCGAAATAGTTGGCATGGAGACGATATCGAGGCGTCGATTGAGGCTCGGACCTGAGCGACAGTCACTAACGAGTTTGTAATTATCAGCCATTCAGCCCAGGCCAGGAATATCTAGTCCCGATAGTTAGCTATATATAGCTAGCTGGCCTCATCATTCATAACCGCTTCTAGGAAGGGGTTAACATATTTTATTTTTGTAGTGAGAAAGATTTCAGGCGTTGTAGGCAGGTCTGTCGTGTCGGGAAAAGGAGTATAAAAAACAGAAGGCGCCAACATTTTACCGAATTTGAATAACCATTAAACATCATCTTTATTTGGCTATGATGGTACAATCCGCAATCTGGGATTACACCTTTTTAATATCCGAGATTCATTCTGTGGTTCTTTCATGAAATAAATTTCAACTTGTCCAAGCCAGATTCGAACCTTCGCTGCTTCTGACTTGAGGGCTGCTGAGGTGGCGCCTAATCACTCAAGGTCACCAAGAATGCATAACATTCTACCTGATCAACATGGAATCCTTATTGGATTATTGAATGGACCTGACAGTTGATTCGTTTGGTCACATTCATAAAAAAAAAATGTATTTGACGTATTCCATTGATTGTACTGTAGACTGGGATTCATTTTTGACAGCCCTATGACTTTTGGACAGCCTATAGGACGACCTTAATTGGGAAAGTAATGGCCCAGATAAAATAAAGTGTCTGATTTAATTAAATCCTATTTTTATGATTTTGTACACTTGTCCGGGGAGTGGAGTAGCTCAGTGAGTAAGCTACCAAGTCAAGTTCCAGAGTTCCTATTCGTCTGTGGTAGATAATTACGTATTTTGTTACTGTAGCCACAAGTCAACCCTGTATGTTCGGGAGCCCTTCGGGGTTCACCAAGCCTCTGTAAAGTTGAGGGAAAAATCTGGTGGTTGAGCATGGTTTTGAACAAATCACCTCCTTGCACAGCCGATGTTTAAAAACAGTAGTACTAACCCTGGATGGGTTGTAGTGGTACAGGTTTTTGCACTTGGTCAGTGGTGTCCAAGATGCACAGTTCTGGTTTGATGTATATCGCTTTTGCTTTTATGAAAGAAGAAGAGATGGTTTCTCATCCGCTCATGTCGTGGAGGAAAATAATGCTGTTTTTTAGTTCCGATTCTTGAAACTATTGTGAGTGAACTTTACTAAGTCATGGTTTCATGAATAATTCATATTTCTAGATATTGTATGCAACAAAAATCTGAATTTTGCCCAAAAAGAATAAAACGTGCAATTTTATGCAGAAAAAAAAATCTTTCAAAAAAGCTCAACCCAAAACCTTAAATAAAAAATTATTGTCTTTTCTTTGTTCGAATTTCTGTCGGGGTTTTATGTAATATGAAGTAAGGTAACGAAATATGTAATTGAACGAAAATCAGAATCAGGTCGCTCTAGTCATGAATTTTTTAAATAGTTAACTTAGACAATAAATTGTTCTTTAATTGCAATGGAATAGTTTATTCTGAGAGAAGAACTTTAACTGGTTCACAAATCCATTAGAGTTGGAGGGATGAAAGGACTGGAGAAGAGGTGTTCTCCGCTATTAGCCTCATTAGAAGAAGATTTAGGACTGTACTCTTGAGACCAAGCCAAGAACCACATCCACGCTCCCTATTTCCTCACTAAAATATGATTAATAACTGTTTAGTTTTTGTTCACAATGGTCAACTCTATCTTCTATGTTTATACACAAATTTATTATCCGACTATATTTATTCAGACAAATCAAGATGAATTTACCCCTCGCACTGACACGATCATTCGGATACTAGGGCCTCTTTCTTTATGTCACTGTTTCCTAGCGATAAAACAATCGGCTTTTTACATTTACAATGAGAAGGGTTAGGTTGTGAGATATGAGGTATAAATTTATAATATTTATAACTTAAACCATTTCACAAAAGTCTTTTGTTGAATATTTAATGAAACAAACAACTTTCTATTATGTTACGATATAGCACTATATTTTTTTTAAATAGTGATTTATTTAGCATTATTACAAGATTTCAGTGATAAATATTTTCGTTTTCATTTGTTCATGATACTAAATTGTTTTTTTAAAATATTTACAATACTATTTGTGCCCCTAGGTCATTTACCTATTCATTATAAATTATTATTTGGATTACAGACAAAGATATCAATTATATAAATGATCATGGTAACTAATTACTTAGTTCATGTATTCCTAGGGGGGCAGCCTAACGGCGGACCAACCCACGTTTTACAAACTGTTCATTTAATTGTACAACTCGTTGCGGTAGTATAACTACAACTTACATTTTTAATGTATTTTTTTTCAATACAGTTTAATAAAAATAAATATATTGTGCTTGCGTTTCTCTTCTAACTGTTCAGGCTTTTATGTTTTCAAATCGACCGTCTGGTTCGAAGTTTTTTCTGATTGTTCACGATTTAAGTTAAATAATAAAAAATAAAATATACAACGGTAACAACTAAAAACTTTTTTAAATAATAGTAAACCATCTATTTAATAACACTAAACCATCTAATTCCTCTCGAATCCAATCGTTACAGTCTAAAATCCTTCGTAAAATCCTTAATGCTCCTTACTTTGTCACAAATCAAATCATCCATCAGGACCTCAATGTCCCCTATGTTGCCGATTTGGCCAGAACCAGATACCAATCCTTCCAAAATAAACTTCCCAACCACCCAAACCAACTCGTTTCTAACCTGGCTTCTCCTTCACTACCTAATAATCCTCCTAGGCGTCTGAAAAGAAGATGGTCTCGAGATCTTCTCCTTTAGAAATGTTTTTGGAGTTCTATCAATGGGTAGATTCTCCACATGTTTTTATCATGTCATAATATCATTTACAGCAAATTTACTTGATGTGTATGTATGTAATATGTACATATGTAAAGTTGTAAATATCAATAAATAAATTATTAAAAAAAAAGAAAAATAATAATAGGGAGAGTTTTCAATTCGCCGACAGAGTAAAATAAAATATTATATGTTGATCTCTAAAAACCGTTTTATGTAATAGAGAAACATATTAATTTTTTATGTGAGAGTGGGTGGATAGCTACAAATATCCATATTTCTAAAGTTTTGAGTAAAGTTAATAAGAAATAAATTGTAGAGAAATAAAAAAACTTTAATATTAACAAAAAGATATATAAAATCTTAAAAAAGATGAATTAATAAAAAATTTAAAATATTAGAAATGAGATGAATTTTGGTTCAATGTTTCCATTTATACAATTGGATATATAACTAAGAATACGTTTTTAAATTTTGTTATCTCAGAAATTAAAAATAGAAAAATATTAATTAAATTGAATTAAGCACAAAATAAAATATGTTAAGCATTATAATTTATTGATAAGAGTCCTAACCTGGTGAAGGCATTTATAAGAAAATTGTCAAATATTGAATACTGATGGAAAAGAGTATAAATATTTGTAAGTTGATAACTTTTTTTTTTAAATTTATATATTGATATTTACAACTGTATAAAAAATACAAGTAAATTTGATCATAATGACATACTGATATGATACAAGATGTTGAGAAACTACCCAGTAGTAGAACTTAAAAAACAGTTTACAATATAAGGTCACAAGGAACCTCCGGAATGGAAGAGGAAGCAAGGTTAGAAACTAGTGGGTTTGGGTGGTTAGGGAGTTTATTATGGAAGGAATAATATCGGGTACGGGCTACATCGGTTACATAAGGAAAATTTAGGTCTTTATGGATGGTTTTATTAGTAACAAAATAAGGAGCATTGAGGATTTTGATAACTATTTTAAGAAAAAAATCAATTGTAAGATGTATTAGTAGAAATATAGTGTTATGTGCTGAGCGAATTGTAAGTAAATAATAATATTAACGAATAATTTAGGTGCCTCCTTGATAATGGACTGCGGGTCGAAACGTCGGAGAAAAATAAAAGAAACTTCGGAGCTAAATAAAGTTAACAATTACATTATTAATTAATACTAAGCCTTAAATTAAATAAATAACGATTTAAAAAAATATAAATAATACTCGTGGTAATAAACTCAACTGATGAGAACTCATTAATTATCAACTCATTTGGAATAAAAAATATTGGTGTTTGGAAAACTATATCTTGGAAAATATTGAACTTAGAGTTCTATTAGCTTTCAATTTGAAGCTAGTTGAACCTATCAAATAGTCGTTTTCATGGTATTTGCAAAAATATGTTAACAAAAAAAAATCTCGGGAAACAATGAACTTTAAGAGCTCTAAATATGAACATATTTATTCCACTTTAAAACGATATTGAATTATTTTTAAATAGATAATACCTGTAACTGTTAAAAAAAAAAACCAACAACGTATTTTTGATGGTTCGCTTAAAAAAAAAAAATCGAATCTTCAATATCGGCTGTCGAATCAGGCTTAAATGCGGAAGTAAAAAATATATTCTTCTAAATATCTAAATACCTTTAACTTTGTTTATATGAAGTAATGAACCACCTCGCCATTGTTAGTTGTATTATGATTTGGAGAATATAAATTATGAAATAATTTGATTATTAACCAAAGGAGAAAACGTTTTCACGCAATAGCCTAAAGCGCCCAGTCTCATCCGATTTCTATCTATAGTACAATGCTTAGTTATCTTTTGTTAAAGTGTTGAATCCAAGGCAGAAAGATATGACGCCCATTCCTTTTTGACATCCCAGGAAACTCTTAGTTATGAATTTTCATAGTTAAAAAACGATGAATGTACAACGTACACCAACAACGTAAAAACATTCCTGACCTCTAGCAGCTCTTAAAGGCTCATCTTCCATTTACAAACTCCGATGATAAGGCTATTATTTGTTTTCTTTCCTAAGAACAAAAATTACTTTTAATTTTGTTTATTTTTAAAAAAATAAACAAATTTTATTGTTAATAGTAATAAGCAACGGAAGAATATAAATTATGAAAGAATTATATGATTATTGTTTTTCCAATAGTTCAATAGTTTGATTTTATTTTCACTTATATGTATGTAAGTGTGGAATGTTAAGCAGATATCGACACGTTTGCCTAACCATAGAAAATTTTTCAGTTTCCACACTTTTTTTCAATTTGCATTGTTTTAGAACTGCCATCGTATTAATAATAAAATTTCCCAACATTCGGATTCAATAATTAATTCTAGTTTGACATAGTGCATTTTAAAATTCTATTGATTCGGTGTAAATAGTTTTTCCAAATCTTATCAATTAAATTTAACCGGTTTTGTTTTATTTAACACAGCACAAATATAAGATTATTAATACACTTTATATAGTTGGGTAATTAAATTAACAAATGCATGTTAACAAATGTAGAAAGTTTAATTTATAGGTTATCTAGTACTATTTCTATGAATTTTTATCATACACCATCTAATTTAGTGATATTTACGTTTTTCTTCAGTTCCTACCTCTATCTTGTTCCTTTTTATAACGCATAGCCGATAAAAGTCAAAACAACAAAACAAGCATGTGACTAGGTAGTACCTGACGTAGGTACGTTTGTAGCTTTATTTGTTTTCGAAGCATTTGCACAAGTCTTGAATTTGAGGCAAGTGACAAAGGTGTGGAGCCGACATTGGACTCTCCACTTGCCTTAGCGAACTAACACAAGCCAGAGGCGGTGCTATTTCGGCCCTCCAGCTCGGAGACATGTGTAGCCAGTTTAAAATAACAACCCCTTCCCTACAGAGGAGCCTCGCTGGCAATATATCACCGCAACAATAATTAGGTAAGCAGAGACTCTTCCACTAATTTCCACTGACAAATGTCTCCTGGCCACTTAACTCTTCCACCTCCCATCTGTATTATCGGTTGGGCGGCTGTTAAAAACCATTCCTGACCTCTAGCAGCTCTTAAAGGCTCATCTTCCATTTATAAACTCCGATGATAAGGCTATTATTTGTTTTCTTTCCTAATGATCCCCTTTAGGGTGACTTCCGAATCGGCAGGGGTACGCTTTATGTAAACAATAAGTAGGAATGATTAAAAGAATATATAAAGGTAAGTAGTACCTACAATTGACTATTATACTAAATTGAATAATTTATTTAAAACAGAGAAATTATTAACAATTATCTTAAATTATTGATAATTCCACAATTTTGTCAATATTGAGATGTAAATTTGGCGCTAATTGGTAGAAAAAACTTCTTAGTTGTAACTAGTATAACTTGGCTTCTCACTCACTTTAAATAAATGTCAATTGATAATAAAAAGTCTACTACTACTAATTCTGAATAACAGTTATCAAATCACAATTGTTTTAATTGATCTATGGTAATTAATTCTTACTTGATTATTCGAATTAAAGGTTCACCCAGGAACATTATCAGCTACAGCACATAAAAAATGCTTTTTATACTCTGTTTTTTCTACAACAACATTCTACATTAGGTAAAAATATGTTGAGTAATCCATAGAATTAACTGGTCAGTATGATATCAAGCAACATTCTACATTAATTTTTTTAACAGAGTAATTCGGAAACTCCTAATCTAAATCATATTGCAAATTTATAGTGCAAGACATCATTTAAATAGTAATAGTTGTCGTTTTTACCAAATACATGATATTTTTTTCAAATGCAAACCTACTAAAAGTAATATTGAATAATTTAAATGCCTTTTTATTGGAATATCGATTAAATACAAATTAACTGCTATATTACTATATTAGTACACGATTATCAAATATATAAACATATTTTTATATTTTCTGACAAAAACAATCTTCCCAAAGATTAAAACGGCAGTGGCCCAATACCTATTGTGAATAATTATATTAGAGTTCTGGTAATAGTCAGATTCTCTACTCAACTCCTGAGCCTTTGCAGCAAGCACTCATCTTGGCTTTTAATACTAGTTACGAGTTGAGAGAGAAGCACCAGGATCTCCGGAGACCTGCTCTTTCCTCCATAAGTGGGGAGGGGGTGGTAGGGAGTTCTCAAGGAGCTAAATAGGAATGATAGTGTTTAAGATGTTATTTTACTTTACGTTTAATTTTGCTTTCTTCTATTTCTTAGTATTAATTTATATATTTGTAAATATAGAGTTAATGATCTCTATTGCCATTGTCTATGATATATATAAGAAAGAATGAAATTTTACGCAGTAAAAAAACAGCACCAGTTATGCAATCATCGATTATTGGGAAGCCTAATTAGATTCCTAAATTCAGAAATCTAAAATAATCTTTTAAGGACTCTGTCAAGCCTATCAAATTATAGAACATATTGTTTTTTATTTGTACTTGCCTTTGAGAAAGATGTTCCCACGACTAACAGCCACACATGGCTGGATTGAGTTTTAGTTACGATAATGGACTGAAGATTCACAGTAAAGAATTAAGTCTGATATTCAAACCATCATGATATATCTCCTTGTTAATATGAAGAGATCTAAATATAATTAAATTATTTGACCACATGAAAAATAATTTTTTTTTTAATATGGCTGAGGATGGCTTAAGAGCTGTAAAAAATGTTTTAAAAAATAAAATGAATACTGGAAAAATATTATTATAATTATTTATTCCATCGATGAAAGATTACCAACAAAGCCGAGGCCCATGAACTTCGACCATATTCTATCTTTGTCAGCCAACGATAATTACCAAGGGTCGCTAAGAACTTGGACCTACTGCCAACCTGATAAATGTCGGCATGTCAGATTGACTTCCCAACTATCTCTTTGTCCTTAAATCTTCAATCAGCTTCATTGGTGTATATCTATCCACAGTATTGCTGCAAGTATTTGCGGCTAATTTTTTAAGTTATGTACACTATTTATAGGCGTGCTGCTAATTAGGAATCTATCTTCAAGGGAACTGGGAATTTTTACAGTACTGGTTTGCAATCTGAGAGGTCCCTATACGTTCCTTACAATCAGGAGCCGTTTATTGCATGTGAATGGTCTATAAAAATAAATTGTGAGATATTTGGGAACCATAGAATTTAATTATATAATTTATAATAATACAAAATTTAGTCGCTGAAAGGGCGTGTAAAGGAGAGAGAGTGGATTTTGCTCACGATCCTATGGTGATGGCTGATGCGTCGCTGAAGTGTCCGATCCGATCTTCTCCTCACGTCTCGTTTTGGATTTCTATGAGGTTGTAGTAGAGTAAGTTTGACTGTTCCAGTGGTTCTTCCAACAAACGCTGACCATCAAGAAAAAAAGGTGTGTTATGTGGTCGAACAGGTGACCAAGCTTTCGAGAAATGTGACGTCAGAATGCAACATATGATTCACGTTATCTTGATTTCACATTGAGGGGGTACCTAAATGAGACTGAATAAATTTACAAAATAAGATGTTTAAATCCAACTGTACTAGTTAGCAACAGTCGAAGATGAAATAATCGCAAATAGGATTGTTTTGACGATTATCACACCGGCTGGCGCATGCGGGGTACAGATTTGAAGGGAAAAGCTTGTGCCTGATTAAAATTGTAAAAAATCGTGTTGGAACAAGCCTAATATAGCCAAATTTTGAACTGTTCGTGAATTTATTTGTTTTATTTTATTTTTTAAAGTTACAAACTCAACTAAGAGCGAGAAGGGGTAATGTCACTACCAATAACTTTTTCCTGAAATTTACAATTGTATTTAAATTAAAAACAAAACAACTAAATTTTTATATAATCTTATCACATTTTTGAGACTGGTTTTATTGACAAAATAAAAAAAATTGTATCCATTTATTTCATTTTATTTATCTCAAACACACTTTATTAATATTTTAAATGTCCAACGTTTCGGCCAACCTGACCATCCTCAAGGACAATCTTAAATTAAATTTACAGCCTAATATCCTACTACTACAATTATTTTCAGGCTATTCTGCCCAGGTCTAATAATTTTAGTAAAATTAACCTATTCCTTCACTTTATCATTTTTTTTTTTTTTAATAATTTATTTATAGTTATTTACAACTGTATACACATATATACAACAAGTAAATTTGCTGTAGGTGACATGATACAAACATGTGGGGAATCTAACCACTGATAGAACTCCAATCACATTTCTAGAGCAGAACATCTCGAGGCCATCTTCTTTTCAGACGCCTAGGAGGATTAGATAATGAAGGAGAAGCCAGATTAGAAACAAGTGGATTTGGGTGGTTGAGAAGTTCATTATGGAAGGAACGGTATCTGGTTCTGGCCAAATCGGCAACATATGGAACATTAAGGCCCTGATGGATGACTTGATTTGTGACAAAGTAAGGAGCATTAAGGATTTTACGAAATATTTTGGACTGTAAGGATTGGATTCTGGAGGAATTTGATGGTTTAGTGGAGCCCCAAAGCTCAACTCCGTATGTCCAGATAGGCCTTATAATAGTCATGTAGATCAGTCTTCTGTAATGGATTGGTAATTTAGACCGTTTGTTTATTTTAATATTATCACTTTCTTATCAACAATCCTTTCAATAGTAGGATGTGAGATGTAAATTAATGGTTAAGATTGTTCTTGAGGATGGCTAGGCTGGCCGAAACGTAGGACATTAAAAATATTAATAAAGAGTGTTTGGGACTTAAATGGATACAATTGATTTTATTTAAACAATAGAAGAAGTAAAGGTGATGTGGCTAGCAAGATTTGTGAAGAAAATGCCCATTGTTAGCACTCCAATAAGAATAGAAAGAGAAAGAAATGTTAAAATCGTAAAATCCTAGTAGGCTGGGTTAGGGAGTTTATTATGGAAGAGTTGATCCCAGGTTCTGAGGTTATCATGCATGGTTTTGTTTGAGACAAAGTAAGGAACAGGGAAGATTTTACGAAGGATTGAATGGTTAGTGGAGCCCCAAAGCTTACTTTTATAAGTCTATAAGTCATGTAAATCATTTTTTTGTAATTGATTGGAAGCTAGGACCGTTTATCTAGTAAGTGTTGTAATAGTCGGAATCCATGTGCAGTTTTCTGTCGTTTCAGTCTTGTATGAGGATTCCAAGTTAGTTGTTTGTTCAGATTTAGTCTTAGGTAGCGGATCTTTTTGACAGGAATAAGTAGAATATTATTGAAGAATGCTGTAGGGCAGGAAGGCATAGGTTTACGTCGAAGGGTAAAGTTGATTTGATAGGGTTTGCAGAATAATTTTAAAACCAAAAACGTTTGGAAATTTGAGAACCTACTTCAGATTCCAAAACTAGTGGTAAAAATTTTTACTCAGTGCGTTACTGAAATTAAAAGGAATGCCAATTCCTTTAAAATTACGGAATAGGGATTTTATTGATAAAATGTTGTGTTCGCATAAAAAAGAAAGTTATTGTTGTCAAGTGTCAACATTCGTAACATATAATTGAAAAGTTCAATCCAAAACGAAAATGTTTCAAATATTTATAGCTTTTAATATAGTTAGACATTATAAGGGTTTGCCCTCTCAAAGTTTGGTAGCAACTTACCTAACAGAATATATTGTAAAATATTCCATTATAATTTTAGGTGTCTTTTTGGACTCGATGGCTCTGACTCTTCTTCTTGGATTCTATGGCTTTGAATAGGAATTGTGAATCTAGAATCTACTTACGTCTAGTTTAGCAAAAAGCTAATTTTCAGCTTAATACAGCCTTCAATATGTATTTCCAAATGTGTCCTATTTTAAAATATTGTATTTGTAGCATTATTACTACACCATTTATTTTGAACTACACCAGAATTTTGAATTCAACCCTTTTCGTTCCAAACGCAACCCTGACCACATCAAATACATTTTTTTAAAATTTATAATGGAATTTTCCCTAAAATAAAACAAGTTTTTTTCAAAATCGTTTGAATTTGTATTTAGATCTAGAAACCTGGAACAGCAAGTTATGTGTTCGGTATTATCCAGGGGGTGGAATTTTTGATTAGTAAAAATGTTAACGAGCGTCCTTGAACACCTTAATTGGGCTAAGAAGGGTGAACTATTTATTTTATAGGTTACTATTTTAGACTACTTAAGTTATTAGCTTAACTAATTTAAATAAACCAAAGTTCACAATTTGGTTTTTGTCCATTTCTTAAAGTATTAGCTGCTTCCAAAATAGAAGTTGTCAACGATATAACTGATTTCGAGTTTTATCTTATTAAAGAACCACTCGAATATTTCTGATTAATCTATATTGGAAAATATTTGAGCTAGTTCATATGATAATGATCGTATAACCTTAGCAATGTTTGATAAAGGTTAACCTAACGTTCAAACGTCAAGACACAACATAGTTAATAGAGGAGTATATTAAGAAGACCACCATGATCCTTTTAAGGCAATTTAATTATTTTAATGCAACATACCTCCTCATCTCCTCATGACGTGATGAAAAAGATTTAAAATTATCTCGATTTAGAAGATGTTTTTCTTTCCGTCCCCGCCGCCTAAAGAATCGCTGTAAGTAAAGTGTTGTATGTATTTTTCAACAGAGTCAAGCCAAGTTCTTATTCTCAAAAAATATTTTTCGCTTAAGGTATTGTTTCATTTGCAATTATAATCTATCTTTGACGCTTACGGCTCAGATATGTTTCATTTCTTTGGTCAGTAGTTTTTTACAAAACAAAATTACGAATTAACTGTTTTGAATTACCAAGTGGATTGGTATATGAATAACAATACTAATAAATTATTGTTGTATTTCCATTCCCTCTCCATAGTAGGACAGTGGGATTGCAGATCGGTAATTTAAAGTAAATTCATTCAGCATTTTTAAGATGATTTTCTTTAAAAATTGCAATAGCCCAAATTTATTTGTATCATTAAATAATTAGCAATAATTTAGCACTATTAACATGTACTTAGCGATATATGGAACATGGGGGGGGAAATGATTGCGCATTTGCAATTCTGGGTTCCAGTTTTCAACGAAAGTACAGCTTTTGAGGTCCTCTGAGTCTAAATGACCTAGTCTCGCAAGATGGTATGTGTATGTGAAATTTAATTTATTAGTTTAGGCAAGCATAGACTTGTGAAGGAAGTAGATAAACAATATGTAAAAAAAAAAAGAAATGGTGCCATACACCGCATTTCATAGCATTCACCTACCCTAGAGACCTCCTCAAATGGTGCAGTGCACCGTATTTCATAGTAATCACCTATCCTACAGCCCTCCTCAAATGGTGCAGTGACCGCATTTCATAGCAATCACCTATCCTACAGCACTCCTCAAATGGTGCAGTGACCGCATTTCATAGCATTCACCTATCCTACAGACCTCCTCAAATGGTGCAGTACACCGCATTTCATAGCATTCACCTATCCTACAGACCTCCTCAAATGGTGCAGTACACCGCATTTCATAACCTTCACCTATCCTACAGTCCTCCTCAAATGGTGCAGTGCACCGCATTTCATAGTAATCACCTATCCTACAGCCCTTCTCAAATGGTGCACTACGCCGCATTTCATAGCAATCACCTATCCTACAGACCTTCTCAAATGGTCCAGTGCACCGAATTTCATAGTACTCACTTACCCTACATACCTCCTCAAATGGTGCAGTGACCGCATTTCATAGCATAAATCTATCATACAGACCTCCTCAAATGGTGCAGTAAACCGCATTTCATAGCATTCCCCTATTCTACAGACCTCCTCAAATGGTGCAGTACACCGCATTTCATAGCATAAATCTATCATACAGACCTCCTCAAATGGTGCAGTAAACCGCATTTCATAGCATTCACCTATTCTACAGCCCTTCTCAAATGGTGCAGTG
>NW_027114465.1:1272157-1283591 GCF_000696795.3 Halyomorpha halys | reverse complement strand
AGCCCTCCTCAAATGGTGGAGTGACCGGATTTCATAGCAATCACCTATCCTACAGCCCTTCTCAAATGGTGCATTACACCGCATTTCATAGCAACCACCTATTTTACAGCCCTTCTCAAATGTTGCAGTACACCGCATTTCATAAAGCAAGCTAAAATTAATGACAGCAAAGTGAGATTCGGAAATGCAGAAGTTAGGGAAAATAAGAAATATGGGGATTTTATAAGGTTTAAGATGTTTCGTCATGTCAGGGAGGTCCAGTCTTTATCCACTTTATGATTCAAGGAATTCTATGTTAAAGAATAAGTTTTTTGGACTTAAGGGAACTCAAAACATGTATTTCCGTCGAAAAATAGAATTCGAAATTTTGAAGAATCGCAATACTTTTCCTTACTACTTATTCCATATATATAAAAGTGAAATAAAAATGATAATAAAGCAGGTATGATTATTAGTCTGTAGTAGCATTAGTCTATTCGGCTTTACTTAATAATATTTCTTTAAAGATTAAAGTATAAAATGTCAATTAAAAATAAATTCAATATAAAACATATTTAAAAAAGATAAAAAAACCTGAAGCCTTTTAATTTAATACTAATTCATAAATTGTCAACTTTTCGTTCAATCGAGGCATCATTTTGTCAGATGTTGACAAATTGATTTTTAATTATTTAGAAACTGGAAGTAAAAAATTAGCTAAGAGCAAGGCGTGGCATAAAAAAGTAGGGAGTAGGGACTCCCTCCCCCAAAGAAATTAAAGCTAAAAGGCCCACGCCCACGACTTACGTTGAGGTTAATAGGAATGTCCACTATTGTGATATAAATTGAAACAGAAGGGAGCCGGTGTTTGGCTTGCACTCTTCCCCTATTCTTCAGCCACGCCCCAGGTCCATCATAAGGCCCGCCTTTTCGGCTTCACTTTTCCTGCCATGTTACCCGCTCTTACACTCCTTCCTCCAAGTTTGAAACATAGACATGTTAGTAAACCAACTCTAACTTTGACTTCTTAGATTTGAAGTTATTATTTTGTAATTTTGCAAACCCTCCTCATCCCTACAACAAACTGAATATTATATTAACATGAAAATATTTTAAAGATTTATCACCGCTCTGTTACAGGTTGGTGAAATGTCTTCGCCTTCTAATTACAGTTTTCCTACAAACGTCGAGCTTTCACGTTTTGAACTGCTTCCTACAAACTCAATTTCGGCCAATCCTAGCTTTCCACAAGATTTCATTATGCTACATCATTATGTTCTCTCTCGAAATATTGTATTACAAGATATTTAACGGATGCATCTTCTGCTTCTTCAACTTCGATACTAACATGGAGAACGACGCGGAAGAAGATAAATTGCTGGTGACTACGATAAGCTATCAGGTCTTCCTGATCTCTTACCATTTGCGCAGAGTATGCGCCGGAGTGAAAGGCGTCTTTACCATAATCCGGGATGTGTTCACGGTCCTCGAAATGGTGAAGTCTGTATTCCGGGATAGAGGAGCTGGCGCCATTCTTTTCATAATGTTCTTCTATAACCTTCCCGATGCTTTACTCTCTCTGGTCTGCATCATCAGATCCGACACTGCAGACTCGTACTCGCCCCGCGCAAGACGATCCCCGAAGCTCGAATTCCTGTATTCCTTGATGTACACTATCACAAATTTCTTATTAAGTACGTTCCTTTTGCGGGCTATGGGAACGAAAAATTGCCCTCCACTGTTTTTGACTATAGGATACATTTTTAAAATATTTTCAACTAGTTTAGTTTTGAACTTCTTGGTGATGGTTCTGAGGAGGAGGTATATAGCCGCTGTAATCTCCTTCTACAAACAGCTATTCCAACGGACAATAAGACTAGAAATCAACTATCATGAATATTATGAGGATTAAAGTCTCGAAACATAAAAAAAAATCAGAGGTATTAAATATTACTGAATTTATTTTTATAAACAAATGAAGAGATCGGATCAATGGAACGAATATTGTGAAAAAAGTCAACCTCTTACTCTTGCGGTTGATGACATGTTGCAGATCCCTGTGAATGTACGAAAATTGAATTTCAAATAATTTACAGAACTGAAACTATATTTTTTCAGCGCTAAGACACCAACTGTGGTTTTGATGATTTGTGTAAATAAACTGAAAATATAAGAAGGCAGTGATTTTAATCCACATTCAATACAAATAGAATAATAGACATAGTAATTTTTATTTATAGAAATAATAATAATAAATATGTTTATTGTTATAATTTTATTTTAGTAAAAAACAAATATTAGCTTTTAGAACCAAACCTAGTAATAGATTGACTGCTATGCTCGTTGCCATTATTGTAGTATTTATCGTATTAAACTATTTAATTATTATTTTTCCTTGTCTAAATAAAATCAGTTGTATCCAAATTAGAGTCTCAAAACATTCTTTATTTTCTCAAAAGTCAAACGTTTCAGACAATTCGGCTATCCTCAAGGACAATCTTTTTTTTTTTTTAATAATTTATTTATTGATATTTACAACTGTATACACATATATACAACAAGTAAATTAGCTGTAGGTGACATAGTGACATGATAAAAACATGTGGAGAATGGAGAATAAAAAGAATGTGGACCCACTGATAGAACTCCAATAACATTTCTAGAGGAGAAGATCTCGAGGCCATCTTCTTTTCAGACGTTTAGGAGGATTATTAGGTAATGAAGGAGAAGCCAGGTTAGAAACAAGTGGATTTGGGTGGTTGAGAAGTTTATCATGGAAGGAACGGTATCTGGTTCTGGCCAAATCGGCAACATATGGAATATTGGCGTCCTGATGGATGACTTGATTTGTGACAAAGTAAGGAGCATTAAGGATTTTGGACTGTAAGGATTGGATTCTGGAGGAATTTGATGGTTTAGTGGAGCCCCAAAGCTCAACTCCGTTTGTTCAGATAGGCCTTATAATAGTCATGTAGATCAGTCTTTTCAAGGACAATCTTAAAAACCAATTTACACTCACATATATTATTTTAAAACAATTTGTGAAGGCTGCCAAGATCAATATTTTCAGTAAAAATTACCCTATTTTGTCACTATTTCATTTATATTAAACTTAATAAAGCTATCATGGGTTATGTATCATAGCAAGCTGTAATATAGTTAAATTGATTATAATTAATAGGTTAACTTTCGTTCTAGGATTTCTATTACTTGTTAATTATACATACATATAACATCTTTATAAACGTTTATTTGCGATATTTTAAATCAAAATTAAACCTCTAAAGTTAATTGACAAGATTTGAAACAAAGTATTTACATCAAATTAGCAGAATTTTAAAATATGCATTCATAAACTAGAGTTATTGTTTCGAAAGGCTAAGAAAATACTTGATCAAATCACTGCGCAAATATGTATGTGCTGACAGTTCTAAAACATTACCAACGTGTGGCTGCAGTACATTTGCCTTTGATGTATATTTAAAAACCTACTCTCAAAGGGTCTGCCCCAAATTCAGGTCAAGTTGTACCGAACAATCGAAATAATTCAATTGATCAGCCAAAGTTTGCCATCACCTTCGACTATTTGAAGTGGTCAAAAGTGCATTAACGGTTATTTGGTCAACCTTGGGGCTACGAGAGGGGATATCAACTATAAGGTATTGACAGCAGCTGTTGGCAGACCAGACAAAAGGTATTTGGCGAGAATTTCCTTGGCACGGGAGCTAATCGTCCTGTTTGTGTTGTCAGCTAACTTTACTTAAGTGGATTCGGATGAACACGCTCTTTTTTATTTAGAAATAGAGATCACAAAATAGCGGATACGGCTGCTTACATTCTCTTTTAATGTGGAGGTTATATGTGAATGCTTACTTTAGTCACCAATAAATTGAGCTAGAAGGCACAAGTTAATGTATGAAACGTCATTAATGTTCCAGTTAGCAATAATATTTATTTTAATGCAAGTGATTTCTTTAGATAATAGCATAATATTAGAGGTATTCATGATTGTTAATTTAACATGTTAAAGCGTGTTAAATGGAGAGATATTTTCTTCTTTTAGCATGTTAAAACGATATAACTTATAGCAAATTTGCGAGTCTGTTACTAGAGCTGGAGAATGACATCATACAACAGACCAACTGAGCTCGTCACCGTTTTGTTTGTTCTCGTGTTAGGTTACTTGCTCGTAGTTTGTGTTTTGTATTAATATTGTTTTGAATGTTTTTAAATCTAATAAAGCAATAGATGACAATGACAATAATGTGTCAATTAGCACATCTTGATTCTTTTCCTTACAAGTTAGAAGATCAACAAGACACTCAGTAGCCAAACTTTCACACAACTTCCACTTTTCACTCAATTTTGTCCTGTAATAAATTATTTTAATCAAAACTTAGAACTAAACAATAACATGAAGTTTTAGAAGGAAAGGTTTTGAAACGAGTTGTTTAGAAAATCCGCAAGGATCTCTTATGCATTTAACATTTAACATGACTCAGGGCTGCTCACAATGCTATAATTATAATATTTAACGTGGTAAAACGTTTTACATTTAACACAACATAATAAATACCCCTATTGTAGTCAAAATAATTTTAAGGAAGGTATAATATCGATGCCTTACTTCAGAGTGGTGCTAAGTACATTTGCACTAATTAATTATTTATATAACTCATTTTAATATTTTACTTATTATGTAAATATATAATTATTTAAATTGGCTAACACCAAAGGGGTTATGTAAATAGACATGAGATTTGAGGATGGGTTAATGGCGGGTCGGGCAGCCCGCCAGCTCAGCACCTCATTAACTTGCAATAAGCATTATTGGTAATTAGTGTATCTATCGTCTTAACTCCTTACAAATATTACATATATTGATAAAGCAACTTGGTTTAAATCTTTAAACAGAGAATATCAATACAAATGTTCCAGATTTATTTGAGTATGGATAAGAATAATTTAATGATAAATAAATCATTAAAATTAAAAAATGTTTATTTACGCTATCTATTTATTATTTAAAAATATACAATGAATCTAAGTAATAAATAACTTAATCGAAACTATACATGCAAAACAATTAATATTTGTCTAAAATGTCTAAATAGATTTGGTCATAATTGTGGCCAGTTTCTATGTTTCTTGGGTCTCAAATACATCAATAAGTTTCAATAATTTTAAAAACGACTGTGTGGTATATGAAATCACTAGATTAGAACATATTAAAAATTGTAATAAATGTCTTCTTTTTGGGTGTGAACTAAAAACTGAAATGGAAATTATAATCTAATTGGGAAATTATAACGTAAAATTATTCAATTGGGCTTGGTAAATATGTAAAATATACCAATGACAGTAACTTGAAATAGATAAATACTGAAGCTTACGGAAAATTCCTATTAATTTTAATTCGTGCTCAATAGAAAGAAAAACATGGAAATCCATGGGGATTTTTCTTAATTCAGTTCAAAGATTTTGAGAAAATCTACCAAAAGGATCATATTCTACATTTTTGAAAAACTATTATCTAAAAACGTGAGATATGTAATGGGAGGCACCAGCTGGAATTTTTAGCTTTAAGTAATTTCTTATGCCGACACCAAAGGAACCGCTGGACCTAGTCAGAGACCCGATCGACAAAACATTAAAAGTAATGTATAGATATGTGTAAACATCAAGGGTCCCCATGCAGTCCTGGGGACGGTTGACCGCGTAGGCAGAGGTAAACAAATAAACAGCCCTTATCTCACACGTGGCCACTTCAAATACCTCGGGGAAAATACATAAAGAAGAAAGCCGGCTTAATTTAAACATGAAAGGGAGGAAAAAGACCGACTTTCGCCGAAGGTCATTGGACCTTCTCACCCCCTCTGAACATAGAAAAACCAATCAGAAGAACAGAAATCAAAAGGGGGATGAGTCAGAAGGGGAGGGAAGAAAATAAGCAAAAAGGAGCAGAAGGAACGGTCGAGGAACACTGGAAGACGAGAGGACCGGACTTGAAGGTCAGAGGACAGTGGGATTCAGTCTGAGGGAAGATCAGAGGAAGACCGTGGGGAGACAGTGAAAGAGAGTCTCGGAAGAGTTCGCGGAACAGTCCTGGAAGAGGAGAGTTTGGATGAAGAGAGAGTGGCTGACTAGTTAGAGGCCAGAGGAGAAAGTCACCCATCGCAGGGATTCAGCAGCGGTCGCGGCAAGGGGCGGCATGACTCGGGGCTCAAGATCCGCTTAGCTACTTCAGCCAAGCTTAACAAGCGCATTAAAACAAGTAAGACCTTTTCTGTTGTAATTTGAATGACAGTAATAGTATTAATAACTTAGAGTCAGTATAAATATCAAAGGTTCTTCTCAATTCATAATATAACAATTAAAGTATAAGGAAACAGGTCAACCATGCTCTCTCATAATGTTATTCTTGGTAATGTATATATGATTGTAAATATAAAGTATGTAACAAATACTTTATAATTAAGAATCCCTCCATGCCACCTCATATATAATAGCATAGTAAATTGGGGAACACGATACCGTTGGAAAGGAACTCCAATGATTAATTATAGATATTCATATCTAGATATACCATGGCGAGGGGATCTTTGGATATAGTGTTTGAATTAAATATAGCACATACTTTTTCAGACGGTTTCCATCAGGAACCGATAGAGATACATAATACAAATACACAAATACATAATAGAAATACAAATAAATATAAATGCAAGAATTGATGAATAAATTTCAATATAATACGTGCGCCAAGATGAAGCAGGTATACCACGAGTAGAGATTGTTGTGGAGGAATTATACTCTTAACTTCACTTTTTCACTTTTGTATATAGGTTATATCTAGTATTGCTAATGTGAAAAATTTCGAATCCGAATTTTCAACGGAAAGACATGTTTTCCCAAAAGCGGCTCTGTCGATTTTTATTAACCTCACCATATCAATGTACCATCAGCAGATCTATAGGTTATGTATATATTTGGTAACATTTCACCCGATGCTACTTATATACTACACGTTATGTGCAAACATTAGTAATAAAATATTTTAAAATAAACGTTCCTCCTTTAAACAATTAGATAAGTGTTTTAATTGAACTTATCTGTGTCATTCGCTGTTCCTGTCAAAAATCCGAGGGAATGTTATTATTAATTTTCGTCATGAATAAATCTTTTACAATTTTTCACAGCGGAGTAAATTACGTTGGAAAGGAATCTGATGACAGTTGGGACAAAATATTAAAAATGGTCTTTTAGAAGTGATATAGGCTCTTTAGAAACCCCAGTTCTGAAATACGTCCACAATACATTATAGTTATTTATAACTTTATGCTAAATTCTCAAACCATTCCGGAGGATGACTTCAAAGTGATTTTTCCTTTATCTACCCATGAAAATTCTGTCGAGAGGTCAGAACGAAAAATTTGTTAATCACTATCAAAAGAGAAAAATAAGTGTGTAGATATATAAAACACACATATATAAATATATACATGTAATATGTTAATGATAATGTATTTATTTATAATAGCAATATATACAACCGTATTTCTTAAATTTAATGACTTTAATTTTTTATTTTGTGTGACAAAAATAACTTGTTATTTAAAAATGTGGTGCAGTACGCGCACCAAAACATTCGCTTACCACCTACAGTTACACCTACAAACCTCCTCAATATTTTGTACATTGGTGAGCTAGTATTGAAGTTATCGCGATTTTTGTTACTTACCAAAATATTACATAGAGAAATACTTTATTTATCTATGCTGCCTAAATACATTAGGTTGCTATCTCACACAACATACTTATCAACCGGTAATCGGACAAATATAAATTACACATACATGGTACCATATAATAAAAAAAAAAGAGATACAATAATAAGATATAATAAACAATTTTTTTCCCCTACAGTTTCCTTTTACATTCAAAATTTTTATAAAATTATAAAAAAAATTTTTTTATTTTCTGTTGCTATAAAAATTTGTATTATTACTTATTAATTATTATGTATTATTACTATAGAATTCCTCGAGATGGGAATAAAGAACATAAAATTTCTTATAATATTTTAAGAAAATATAATAAAGCCGTATTGCAATCATAAGAGTCTTGGCTTTTCCTTCTATTCTTCACTATCGCCTTTATTTATTCATAGAATTCTTTAAGATTTGTATTTATTCATTGTTTATTAATGCTAACAATAAGAACTGTTACTTTTTTTTTCAAATAAACAAATTTAAAGGTGTTTTAGAGAATAGTTTTTAAAAAATTTGTTAACTAATGTTAATTGCTCATATTAAAAATCATTCACTTCCACATTGACATGGTAAGTTTAATAAAATCGTTTGAGTTGGTTTCGAGAAAAATGAAAAAAAAAAAAAAAAAATGTGAAAAATAAATTCTAAAAAGTGGCACCTTCAGTTGATTTTATTAACAAATATTTTGTGAGATTAGGTTTTTTGTCCTTAGGGGAGCTCAAAACATCTATCACAAGAGCCCAAGAGGAGAAAAAAAGGCAGTTATTTCACCAAAATTTTTGATTACTTAATTGAAAACTATGTATAATTACTAGTGAAAATTGATGAGTCTGCCAAGTATAATTAGGGGGAATAAAAAATGGCGGCTGTTTCGAAACGCTAAAATTAATTATTTTTTTATTCGGAGCTCTATATCTTTACAACTACCAACAACAATAGAAAATCTAAGAGAGCATCATTTAAAGTAGAGTAAATTTGCTAAAATGTAAGCCCTAAGAGAGCTATTTACGTTCAATAGTTCTTGAGATATAGATTTTTAAAAAGCAACATTTCAAAAGAATGTTGTATGGAACGTACTGAAATATCATTAGTTAGTTAATTTATTATGAGAAATCTACATCTCAGGAACTATGTGACGTACATATGTCTATTAGCACTCAAATTAAATCTAGTCTAATGTACTATTAAGTAGTTTATAACGTTTGTTTTCGTAGGAATAGTAGTTTTCATGAAATCTGCTAAAATAAATGGATTTATAGTTGTTCGGATAAATTTTCATTTGCCAAATTTATATTCATATTTGAATATCATAAAACCTACTACAACTACGAAGATAAGTGTCATAAACTAATTTATACTAAGTTAAATTTCCTTTGTTTTGAGTGTTGGCAGACATGTGGGTTATATAGGTCTAGAGATATATTTTTTTTCAAAAATCCAACATTTTATACTAACAACTAGAAATCAACATTTTGTAAGTTTATTTTGTCAAATATCATAGAAACTACTACTCCTACAAAGATAAATATTACCAACTATTTTATAGTAAATTTAACTAGCTTTGAGTGCTGGCAGGCATCTGTACGTCCAATGGTTTCTAAATAAAGTTTTTCATAAATCAAACTTATTGTCCGAACAACTATAAATCAATTTATTTTAGCAAATTTCATGAACACTACTATTCCTACTAAGGTAAAGGTCATAAACTACTTTATAGTCCATTAAACTAGCTTTTATTTGATTGCTAATAGACATCTGTACGTCACATGGTTCCTGAGATATAGAATCATAAAAATAAATTAACTAACTACTGACACTTCAGTACATTTTTATGAAATGTTGCTTTTTAAATGGCTAAATCTCGAGAACTATTGGACGTAAATAGCTCTATTAGGGCTAATATTTCAGCAAATTTACTCTTCTTTAAATAATCTTCTTTTAGATTTTCTATTGTTGTTAGTAGTTATTAAGATATAGAGCTCCGAATGAAAAATTAATGGTTTTTTAACGTTTTGAAATAGCCGCCATTTTTCATGAAAAGTTTTGAAAGTAAAAGTTCTTGTCAATTTCTTCAAAAAGTTAAAATTTTGTAATTTTGGAAGTAATTTCGTCTGCCCTATCCAAATGCTTTTTCCATTACATACAGACGAAACCACATCAATTTCTAATTTCTTTTTTTTAGATATTTTCTCAATGAACAATTAATTTTACTTATTTTTAATTTTATTATCCATATTTTTCCGTCGTTCCTTACCAACGTTTTGTGCTCAATTTATTTTTTGCGATATACCTTTTAGTTGATTTTCAAGGATTCGCAAAATTCACTGTTGTACAAAAAGTTATTAATTTCATTTTCCATTTGAATATTTACAATTGCCTTGAACATTCTCTGCCCTATATATTTTTCTGATTCAATATAGGAAACCACTAAGTGGATTTTTATGATATAATAATAATAATATTTTTTATTTATTCTGTTATTTAGAATAATATTCAGTCGTCAAAATTAGGCTTTGAGCCTTAGAGTGAAATACAAAATAAGAATGAAATTATAAAACGTCATAAAATATAATAAAATAATGAATTTGAAAAGATAAAAATGAACAACAATAATTAACAGAATATACATAATAAGAATAGAACAAATAAAGTAAAACCATATCATAAAACATAAGATGACAAACATTTCTGATAATAAATAATAGAAAACAAAAATGATAAAATCAAATATAATTAAAATAAAAATAATAAATGGAAAGGTACAATTTCTGCAAAGAATAAATGAAAATCTGAAACATTAAGTAGAGAAAATATATAAACCTTCTTTGAAACTTTCAATTGTTATTCTTCCGGAATTGGATGGACAGAAGGTGGTCGAAGATACGGGATTTGTAGGTTGGAAGGGTATCAGAACTACTAATGAAGAAGGGAACAGAATTCGATAGGGATGAGGAACGGATGAGGAAGCATCTACCAAATGCTGCGGTTCGATGATTATTTTGTATCAGACGTTAAAGCAGGCCCTCTCCCGCAAAACACTCGACTGAATTTAACTAAAATATTTATAAAATAGGAATATAATTGACATTACTAATTTGCTATAAAGAAATGTAAGAGAGGAAATCTGGTTTCTCGAGATTAAATTAACAAATATTAACTTTTTCATATATAGCAGTTTAACAAAAATTACAAAGACATGAACATATGAATGCGATCGGAAGAGATTGGTAGGTCTCGGTTTTTTCCGATTCGAATTGCTATTTTTCCTTTTTACACATTTAGTTATCCACCAAATTCTTAATATTTCGTATTTATTCATTATTTATTGTTGCTGACAATGGAAACTGGTTATTTATTTCAAATAAACAAGATTAACGGTATTTTAGAAAACGACTTTTTCAAAATTCGTCATTTAAAAGCCCTATGGGACTATTTAAATGAAAATAATACTTATCTCATATTAAAGAAAATTTAAGATGAATGGAATATGGTCCGGGTGCGGTAAAAAAAAACTCAAATAGTAGATAATTATACTATTATATTGAGCCAACGTTTCGCCCCACGTTGCAGGGCTTCGTCAGGGCTGTTTTGACGGCAGTCAAAAAACAAAGTGAGTGACATCATGGAAGATTATTGATTGGCCGTGTGTATAGATGAATGGAATATGGTCCGGGTGCGGTAAA
>NW_027114465.1:1226297-1272107 GCF_000696795.3 Halyomorpha halys | reverse complement strand
TCGTCAGGGCTGTTCTGACGGCAGTCAAAAAACAAAATGAAAATGATAACTAACAGCCCTGACGAAGCCCTGCAACGTGGGGCGAAACGTTGGCTCAATATAATAGTATAATTATCTACTATTTGAGTTTTTTTTTACCGCACCCGGACCATACTCCATTCATCTATACACACGGTCAATCAATAATCTTCCAGTAAAGAACATTTAATTATATTTTGATTTACCAAGTGAAATTAATATCCTTAGAGCCGTATTTGAGAAAATTAAAAAAAAAAGTTTGTAATCGATTCTATAAAGTGGCACTTATGGTTGATCAATTCTAACAAAAACAATTTGCTGTAGCATACCAGGCATATATATGCCCTAATTATGTAATATCAGTTTGCAATATTTTTCATTTCTGAGCTAGAATTTTCACACTACGATTTGGACTTAGGGATACATCTTAAAACGAGTATACATGCAAAATACAATTAACAAATAAGACGAGTAAAATCGAATTCTAAAATATTGTAAGGTATATAAAAATGTTCACAATACTTCTCCTTACTATATATTGTGGATCAAGGTAAGTGAAAATACAATACTAAAAAAAAAGTAAGCTACTTATAGAATAAAATCGTTTGAGAGTTCTGTATACTTTTATAAGTGGTTAAAAAAAAAAAGATTACTTAAAAACAAAAATGGACAACTTAAAAATCACATACGTAAATGGAATTAACATTATTTAAAATACGTAAATAAGTAATTTTTCATCATTATTAAATTTAAATCACCTTTGTTTAATTTAATTTAATACTGCCTTTGTTAATGTTTCGATAATAATAGTAAGCAATTATGCGTTGAGCCCTGTTTGAAGAAGGGGAGATAAATTGGGCCCTCAATCCTTTACGGGCGCAGGTTGTCAACTATATTTCCTGACTTCAAGGGGCCACGTCTAAATATATGTGCAGTTTAGGCATTTTACTAGCAATAACTATTAACGTCTCGTATATTAGAATGGAAATAGTCCGTTGGAATCACATTAAAAGGTTTAGGGAAAGTTTTGAAAATAAATGTTACGCTGGACTAGGAGGCGCCATGTTTATTTTCCTCTCCTACACATAATTTTTATGAATAATTCTTCCATAACTTGTTCGTTATGAATGGAGGATTCGACGAAGGGTGAGTTTGACAATTTTCAGAAGGGTCTATTTAGTACTTCAGCTGGTCTGGAAAATTGTTTTTGGATGAATAGCTCACTATACTAGTATATTTTTTAGAACATAAGTTTCTGATTGCATTTAAACTGATTAGTATTAATGACTATTCCGGTAAAATTAATTCATTAAAAAAAATTCGACAATATTCAATTGGTTTGTTGGTTCTTCTTGAAAGGAGTGAAACTCATTGGTCTTCTAGGCATATACTTACTTGGTTTTTTATAATTACAGAGATTGTGAAACTTATTAAGCTAAACCTATGTACGCAAACACACATACGAATACACACACAGATACATAAATATTAAAAAACATCCAGCATATTTGTGCACCTTCAATGGAACCCTTAGGATCAGATTAGCTGAAATTTGTTATATAGGGTGTTTTTAGGCTGAAAAAAAAAACAACATAAAAATTCATCCTAATTTCATTTAAAATTTCACCTGTTAAAAAAAAAAATTCACAGCTTTTAAGGTTTTCTCATCAGCTCCTTCAAATTGTGTTTTCGTATCTTTTCATCTATTTTCAGAACAAAATGTGACTTCTGCGAATGAAACTATGTTACGTACGCTGTTTTTTATCTACTAACTAGCTAATAATTATACACAATATAATACCATAATTCTAATTGCATTGGTACGATCGAACAACATCGTTTGAAAGCATGCTGCGCATCCATATAGGAATAGGAACGACTCAAATTTCTATCGCCGGACATTTAAATCATTTGACGCATAACAACCCAACAGTTCGAGAACAGATGCAAAAAACGACATTATCTGATGAAACCTTTGATAAAATTTTTTTCAATCTTTATTGCATTACTAATAAAGAACTGAGGGTCTACTAGTTATGCTACCTAAAAATATGGCGGATGTTTCAAAACGTTACAAAATTTAATTTTTCATTCGGAACTCCATATCATTAAATCCAGCAACAACAACTAGAAAACCTAATATAACATAGTTTACAGTAGAGTATTTTTTTTAAAATATGAACCCTAATGGAGCTATTTATGTTCAATAATTACCAAGATACAGTTTTTTAAAATAATGAAATAACGAAAAATCAGTAGTTAATAAGTCAGTAAGTGATATATTACAGAAACTTATAGCCTCCATTTATTATTGAAATGAGGTGAACCAAAACCGAAAGTTACTATCTCTTGCTTGAGTGAGGGAATTAAGATAAATTTGCTTTGATTACTAATACTAATAAAAATTTTATAAAATCGTAAAATTATTTAATCAATATTGAATATTTTTTTTAATTTTTCTAGAAGACCGTAGCGATTCAGAAAGGAAGAAGCGGCCACGTACGGCGTTCACAGCAGCGCAGATCCGGGCCCTGGAGGCCGAGTTCGAAGCCAACAAGTACCTCTCCGTGTCCAAGAGGAGCGAGCTCTCCAGGTCCCTCAAGCTCACAGAGACGCAAGTACGCCATTATTATTATCATCTTTATTGTATTATTATCTTTAAATTCACAAACTTTTCCACGGTTCACCGAAGTGGTCTAATTGCCTTGTAAGAAACGTATTAGTTTACATACATTTTTATAAGACATATAGACATACATAAATTGTAGAAAAATAAGGAAATAAAAAGCAAATATATAAATATAAAGTAAAACAAAATTAATAAAATATACAAATAAAGTGACTATAAACAATTAATTTACAGATAATATAAATCAACATCGAAAATACAGTAAAATCTCGGTAATCCGAACTAATTGTAGCAGGGGAGTGGGGGGGGGGGAGGGGTTCAGGTTACTGAAAAGTTCGGATTAAAAAAAATATTAGATTAGAGAAACGTCTGTCTCTTTCTATTTATCTTTCGTCAGGTGCTATGAGTCTTCTAATGTCGCTTGTCACTAGCCGTATTTAGGGCGGCTACAACTTTTACTTTTACATCCTGAGTAATTCTAAGTGACGATTTGATATCTTAAAGTTATACGACTGTTCATTTATAAGTGAAAAATGTATAAATTAAAATAAAAAATACTCTTTGTGTGAATGTATTTAAAACGTGATTAAAAATGAGTTCACTAAATATATTTGTATCATAAATATTTCTACTCTAATGAAATTGGTTTTACAGAATCAAATGATTAATACAGTAGATATTATATATTTCTAATACCGACAAAATATATTATGAACATTTTCATAGGAATTAGATAACCCCATATAGAAAATGTGTAAACATTTCCACGGTGATTAAAATATCTTGGCTATAAATTGGGAAGTCAAAAATGCCCTTTAAACATGTGCATTTTTATTTTAAAACAAAAAATGTAACTTTTTTTCTACACCAGTTCAGATAACTGTTCGAATTACCGAGATTACACTGTAATTAAAATTGGCAGTCATTAGGCCAAAAATAATGTAACTTTCTAAACTAAAGGTGTAAGTTCTTCTTTGTACTTTCAGGACAAAATGTGCCGAGGCACAGGCCAGGACAGACCATCTATGATCGTTTGTCTTATTAACTTAGCCCTACCAGGTTCAAGCAGTCAAAACTTTATTTTCTTATGGATTACAATCTCCTACGCTATCTAAAAGAAGTAGACAAGGTCTGTTCCATCGAGGACAGAGACCGGAGAAGCTAAATATAGAAGGCACCGAAGGGGAAATATATCAAGCTAGTTGGTAGGATAATTGGCCTAGGGTGTTGCTACTGATTAGTGTGCTCTTGGCGCCGTCCTCTTCCTCTCTTCGCCACCTATCCTGTCTTCTGCCCTCTCATCCCGACTATTGATATTTCAATGGATTCTGAATTTGATTAAAAATTCTGGTGAGATAAGCCGTTCTGAATGAATAATAAAATGCAAAATGAACATTCTCGAGTAATTAAAATCCTCCTCATAATCCGAAGTATTAAAATTTATATGATTAATTATGAGAGATAGTTGACCGTGGATGATGAACGAGGAGAAGATGGTTGGGGGTGCGGTCAATGATAAACAAAAATAAGTAGGATTAACCTATTTTTAATGTACTAACGTTTCGGCTAGAGATTCTAGCCTTCTTCAGGGCTAAAAACAGAACAAGATAAAAACCACAGTTAGTATGGAAAAATAAAAAAGAAAGTATAAACAGAATAATTTTACACATAAAATGAATAATTTTACAAAATAGAATTAATAAAATGAAGTGATGAGAGAAGCGGGAAATAAAATGTATATATAGGTAATTGAAAAAGTGGGTAAAATAACATAATTAAGGAAATGAAATAAAAATGAAGTTATATAATGCAAAGAAGTATGAACATATTAGTTATTATTAATTTAAAAATTTAAATATGAAAAGAAAATGAAAATTGAGGAAGAAAATATATGTAACAATAATAGATGATAAAGAGGCAAAATATAAGAAAAGTATACCAAGAAATGAATAGAAAAAAAAAATCTGAAAAAACCAATAATAATATAGTGAATAAAACTTATAATGCGGGTAAGGAAAATGGATAAAAGTGGAGAAAATAAGGGGTAAGAGTAAAATAAAGAAAGGGGAAAGAAAACAAAAAAAGAATAAAAACGAACCTGTTCCCTGGAAAATCAAACGCCTGGATACTGCGCTAATGACGGCCAAACTCAGAATTAAAAAAGCCGTAACAACAATGACTAAGTGTTTTTTTATAAAGAAAACGTTACGAGAGGGTGAAAATAAAAAGTAGAAAAATTTAGAGGAAGAAAGCGTGTGAGAGGGTGATGACAAATGGTTATAGGAAGAGTTAAAAATATATACGAACCAACGAATTACCGAATAACGAAGTACCGGAAGATGACTGTGTACAAATACAATTTATATGGTTTTGTACCCTACAAGGAGTGGTGTGGCTCATCAGGAAAGGCACTGGACTACAAACTTATGAACTTAGGCTTGACATTCGAAGAGTTTCCTCCGAAAAGGTTATAACTAACATTTCTTCAACTTTTCAAGTACAAGAAGTAACGTCTTCCCTTTGGCCAAATTGAAATATTTTAGGTTTTGATGCACAAAGTATGAAGGCCGTTATTTGGGACTGATTAATTTCTATTTAAATCAAAATATGGACCTTTTTTGACCTCCAGATAAAGATGTTGGGCTTTCGATTGCAATGTAAAAAGGTTCAACTGGTATTTCCGTAGATATGACCTTTTTACACTTAATTCCGCACCATGTATTTAGAACCTTTATATACTAAATTTTAATTTATTTTGGTTTATCATATTAATGTTTGTCATTAATCATTTAAAATATACTAAATTACAATAATATTTGTTTATTATCCATTAAAATAAAAGAGGTTTAAAAAATAACGTTTGAAGAAGTAATTTTTAAAACACTTTAATTAAGGTAAATAAGGACATCTAAAAATAAAATTGGAAGGTTAAATAACACAATTTATTAAAACATAATTTTTACATACAGCCGATAATATTACTGGTATTTTACGGCACAAATATGTTTTTCTTTTAATTGTTTTTTCACATTACCCGGTTCTATTTTTATATTAGGCATTTGTGTGTCCTTCCTTCCTTTAAATATCTATATTTTTTCATGAACGGATCGGAGCTCTCGCTCTATCTTAAGTATAAACAATTTTTTCAATAGTAAAATTGTCCTTTCTATTTTTATCCATAGGTCTATATTTTGTCTTGGATTAAAATGCTTTATAATGTACACTACTTTAATCTATCTCACCATGGTTTTTTTTTTTCATACAGGCTATAAAAAAAAAATTATGTCCTGAAAATAAACTGTGTCTGTCTGAAGTCAAAATTGTGTTCGGGCTTGATTGATCGAACCGTTAATCATTCTATCAAGAAAAAAAAAGTTATGTATTTTATTTAGAATTGGACGTTCCAAAGATAATACTCTAGAATGTGGTTACTTTCCTTACCGAGGTCGTCCTTTAGACTTTCCTTAAGCTATTAGAGTTATTGACATTAACTTCAGGCTACGGAACAATCCATTATGGAATATCTCAAACACAAAAATTAAAAAAAAAAAATTTGTCAGATGGGCCAATGTTCAAGGAAAGCAGTAATATGTTATAGGCAGACGTTTTATTTAATTATTGAATGTATATATTGTTCTTCTATACATACAGATAATTTAATACATCAAACAAATTGAGTTAGTTGACTTTATATTTTAATAATATAATATTATATTTTAATAATAAAAAAAATTTAAGCGTGCTCTAGCAAATGGATTCAATAATTTTTAAACATGTAATAAACTTTCTATTTTATGATTATAAACCAAAAATGGCTAGATATAATTACAGAAATTAAGAAACATGTGGAAGATGTTGAATGAGGAGGCAACTGATTGGTCATAAGTTGCAACCAACCGAATTAGGTTTGACTTTAATTGCCCACCGTTTGAGACTTAACGCACTACATCTTGACGTTTACTGCTTCCAGCCACTTCTTAATGAACCTTTGGAATCGTCAACTCTAACTGTCTAGACCATCGTTAAAATTCATCTTTCAGAACACTACCGAGGATGTAATTGGTAATAATAATTTTAATTTCGAAGGGAATAATTTAAATCAAAATATTACGATTAATTTTATGATGAATTTCCAATGAGAACTTTCGGTATTCGGAACAACTTCTGAATACTTACAAATTACTCACGCAGGAATAAACATGTCGCGACCTCAGAACGAAAAGTTCCTAACACAGCATAAAATATACATTAGATTTGCAGTAATGATGGCGCATCTATAAAAAAAAAAGTTTTGAATTGGACGTATTCCAATAATAGTGTCGTCAACTGGTAGGAATATAGGGTTATCACAAAGTAAAAATAAGACAAATTTTTTTAAATACTTTTCCTCTAAGGTCCTTTATGATGATATTGCAGTTCTAATTACATAAATACTGTTAATAAATGAAACGTTAATAATTAGCTAATCACTAGGCGTGCTTTCCCGCCTATCGCCTTTATATATCTGGTTCATATGGGGCGATAGTTCGCTATTTAAACGTTTTTAAAATTTCTACAGCTTTATCTTTTCATCAATTGTAAGATTTTATTTATAGTATTTTGGGGATTATGTATACCCGCACTTTTAGGCAAAATTTCCTTGTTTAAGTCAATGTTAGTTACGTTGAGGTTTGTTATAGGATAAACTGAGGTTCGTCTTTAGTAGTATTAAACTGTTGTATTATGCGAAATTCTGTATAAGTATTAATTTAAAGGAAAATCAAATTTGTTATATCTTCACCCAACATTTTATTCTCTATAATAAAAAGTGTATTTCAGTAGTTTATAATTATTTTTGCAGAAAATAACTCAGTTGCTTTGAGGAAAAATAATTTCCTCATATAGTTGTTGAGAACATATACAGTACATATAGTTGTCCAGCACGTGTACAAAGAATACATTAACCAACGAAACTCAAAAAAATTGTCTTGTTCACTTTACCGCAATTTAGAATTGCCCAACATTAATTTATCGCTCTCTAGTCAACAAAAAATGTGGCCTACTTATAAATGCATATAAAAATAAATAAAATATACCTTTTCTGCTGTATGAATATAAAATGTATATTCACATAACACAACAGATTAACACTACTGAAGACGAAGGTCCTTTTTTTAAAATATTATATTACCTATGTATATTAGTTTAAATAAAAATTAAACAATACTCCATTGTTCTGATCAATATTTTTAAACATTTTTAATAAAAATTCATAAAGTTTTTCGACATTGACTAAATACTTTTTAACTAATGATTTTAACATATGTAAAATTTTGAGTAAAATTAAAAAGGGAATTTCGCTTGGGAGAATATTTTAAAAACTCTTTTCTACGTAGTGGCCTTGCATATTTTTTCTAAAACTTAAAATTGATGTAGTTTAAAGTTGTTGACAAATTGGGAATCCAGCTTTCATAAGAATATAAAATCATTTACTCAAATTAGCTCCCCATAGCTCTTCAATTATGGACAAAATATTAGGTTTTTAATCAGAGTAGTTTAGTTTTTGATGTACGTTTGCATAAATGTAGATAGTATTAGCATGTTAAATTTAACAAGGTTAGATTAATAATAATAAAGCTTTTTAAGTTTTATTATTTTCATTCATTAGTATTATAAATTAAACAATAAAGTTGATTATTGTAGGATTTGGATGTTTTATACAAATTTTAGGTTTTTATGCAAGATTTTGCACGTTTTTCGGTGTTTTACTGCAGAAGCATCCGGTCTCTAGTTATTAGAAATATATAAGAGATTGAACGCGTACTATCGTACCAGAAGTGTTTGTAGACGATTCCAAAATGCCATGACGATTTTCATTGGTAAGATATTTAGGGAAACACAGTTTTTTTTTAATTAATTTTTTCACTATTTGTACTAAATGAACCTGTTAGCCGATACGATAGCTACACCAGAGACACTTATACCGCAGCTGATGAAGCTAAATAGACGACCCAGAGACAGTTAATGAAGCGAGGCCTGGCCGCTGCTAACAAGGAGGCCGAATCAACAGAAGCTGTGCTAGCGATAAATCAGACTGCTAGCTCCCAGATGTCACGTTATTGCTCTCTGGCGCCTACCTTTCTCGCCTTTCCAATCTGCGGAAGCTAGGGACTTGTTCCTCGTCTAGCTTCTTGTCTCCCGTTCTCCCAGGTCCAGGTGTAGCCAACTCTTTTTCCCTGTCTCTAGGAAATCATAGATCATACCGTAGGAGTTTCAAAATGCCAGAGAGTTGCCTATTAAGGATAGGCAAGGAGTTAAGATAATACCATATATCCTATATTACAACTGAAGCTGAAATTACATATTTATGCCTGATTTGATGGATGTAACAGTAAAAATAAACAATCCTCAGGAAATCATTCGTAATATTTTTATATTTAATTTATATTGGTTATTGCCACATCCAGAGACCCTTAACTATGAATTTTTATAGTAACACTAAAAATATTTTATGTTCATAATTTTTACCTTCTCTCAATAGTATTTAATTTTTTTTTCTTCTAAAATTGCAATCATATTAATAACTTCAACAGGAGTCTACCAATCTATACAAACCGTGGGACATAAGTTGGGTGATGAAGTGAAAGTTGTGGGTATCATGCACCCCATCAGGTCTTTACTGTTTGCTGCAATAAACTATATTATTAGTAATATAGTAATATTATAATTATATTTGATACCCTATACCTAGGTTGAGTTATCTAGGCCGTAAAGAGCAAGAGGCAAAGTGGAAAATCCAACAGCTAAATAACTGTATATATTTATATTAAATAATGATTATATATATTTAATTATTTAATATAAATATATATAGTTAATTAGCTGTTGGATTTTCCACTTTGGCGCTTGCTCTTTAGGGCCTAGATAACTCAACCACATAGTGTAGAGCAGTAGCCAACCTATAGGAGTCTGCAGACCATTAAGCTGGAAATTGAACCAAGTTCAGATCATTCCCACTCCCAACTTGGAGTTTCCCTTAGAAAATATTTGAAAAATTAGATGGTCATGTATATTAATAATAATATTACTATATTACTAATAATATAATTTATTGCAGCAAACAGTAAAGACCTGATGAGGTGTTTTTAGTTTGTTTGAATTAGAATAAATTTAATTGAAAAAGGTGGAAGAGGAAAAAACGTGAAAACCAGAGCAATGTTTGAAAGTTCAAATAAAAATATTAAAAATACTAAAATAAATGCTTTCTATATTCCATTTATGGATGTAAAACAATATTTAAAGTTAAAATAGCTGATCACTAAGAATTAATAATGATTAGAATAATGCTGCTTTATTAGTTAATAAGGAGCAAATGTTGGGATCCTTTAGTTGTATAAACTAATTTCACAATGGATTATCTCAAATTTATGATAAATATGGTGTTTTGAACAAGAAATTCTGTTATAACACAGAGGAAAGGGCTATATGAAGTTAATTTTTTTACACTAAGATGCTTGTGGAAAAAAATGATATCACCCTTACAAATTTTCATTTTATTATGTGGTTAAATATAGTGAAATTGGAAAATGAATATTTAAAAATTTACCTTTTTTTTGGGTTTTAGATAAAAATATGGTTTCAAAATAGAAGAACTAAATGGAAAAGGAAATATACCAGTGACTTGGAGCTGCTTGCACAACAGTACTACTGCAATATGGGTGTAGCAGCTCCTAGGCCGATATTCATCGGGGATAGATTATGGTATGTTGATTTATCTTAAATATTATTATTGAAAAATGGTTAAAATAAAATATTTTATCATATAATTAAACATGTTTAGTCTAACATGCCTTATGTACTGCAGAATATATTTTTTAAAAGGTCTAATTTCAATAACCTTCATTATTTTAAAATACTTGGTATTGAACCTTTGACAATACATTAATTCTTTTATTCAAAACATTAAGCAATAATGGATTTTTTTTCATTTTCTGAGCAGGCTAGAATATATTCAAATGTATTTATACATTTAAAATGTCGGCAAGTGAGCTGGTGCCTCAACAAGCTTAAATTATGCTGTCATACTTTTTATAACAGAATAAATTCTTTGTCATTTTATAGTGTTATTTTTAGGTAAAGAGTATATATATATATTCACATATATGTCATTTTATAATAATTGATATATTTCACCACCTGACTTGACATTAATCAATCATTTTCAATCAGTTTAATATTTTCATTATAGGAAAATAATATTTTTAGCTCAGTATCAGATACTTTCACCTTCAATTATTTAATCATACCATGTATGATAAAACTTTCTAACTACAAATAAATTATTCCATTATATTGGATTAGTATTAAAATCTTTACAATTTAGACAGAAATACTCTGAATTTTCATGTAAAAAAAAATAAATTAGTAATCAGTTTGTTCCAAGAAAAATTAAATTTTAATTCATTTTCATATTACTGTGATTAAATGATTCGTATAAGTGGTTTTGAAACTTTATTTTCCAAAAGCTTTATCTAGTTTAAATACAACACATCTACATATATGTTCCTTCATTGTTCAATTTTCTAATTTATCCAAAATACTAAGAACTTTCATTTCTACAGGCTTAAATGATGTTTATGTTTGATTTATTTCCAGGTTCTTTAACTACAGTGGGAGTGGCGTACCTGTTCCAGGGCCAGGACCTATACTACCTTATTCTGTCCCGCATTTACCTCCACCAAACTACCAAGGATTGCCACCTTATGAAGTTTCCAGAAGCCCAACATAGTATTAAGTTATTTAGGTATACATTTTTTAAAGAGATAACTGAACGACCATACGTTTCTGACTTATTAAATGGCTATAACTATTTTCACTGATCTGTACAACAGATTAGCTAATTATTTCATGAAAACATGTTAACGACCTGTTTTAAAATAAACCATAGCTATAAAATGAAACATATTGACAAGTGAACAGTCAAATAGCTAGTCAATAAGTATCAGAAAAATATTGTATTTTGTAAAAGAGACGTACAACGTTTCAAAATAAAGTTTGTGAATTATGTATCTAAATAATTTGTGTTTTTTAAAATTAGAAATTGTTTTTTAAACCTTTCAATGACAGATAAAAATAATGTAATAATTATATATTTTATGATCAGGGAAAAGAAAATGTTTTATCATTGAAATCTTGGATTTAATGGAAGAACAATCAATATTAAAATTTCATACTTTATGTAAGAAGAGAGGTTACTTGATAATATAAAGCTTTAAAAGCAAGAAAAAAATAATAATATTATCGTAAGATACAATAATAAAAAGATCTATTGCTAGATTTTGATCAATATAGTATATATACATTATGTGACTATTAAACCAGTTGAACAACCGACTTATTTTGATCAGAAATTGATATTATTTGTAATTATAATAAGCCACAGAAATACTTTAGAGAGTTATAATAACAGAGGTGAAGTTGATTTTGGTGCTCGTCTGTCATTGAAAATGACTATTTTTACAAAAACCTATGAGATAGTGAGGTACATTAGTTTTAATTTTACAAAAGGATAAAAATAAATTTGTAATTAATAACTTCATTCTATTCTTACAGTAAATGAAAAACATATGTCCTTGACACAGATTTATTAATAAAATACTAGTTATATAAAATGTTGAAAACACATATCAAGGTTGTATTTAATTTTTTATAAGCTGATTATATGATTATTAGAGAAATAGGACTGAGATGAAAGAATGTTTATGTGGAGTTTTTAAACTTCATGTACATTTGTTTATGATTAGGCAATGATAGCCTAACAGTATGTGAATGAAATATTTTTGTACATATAAATTACTATATATTTATGAATAAAAGTTTGATATTGTTATTTTGTTTACTATTTCCAAAATAAAGGGTTTTAACAGCTGGATGGATAAGGAGATAATTTGTAATTTTGAAAATTTATAATAGGTTTCTACATTTCATGCATAAAAACATACAAAGCTTCATTAAAATTAGATTGACCGTATGTGAATTAGGAGGAGATGGTCAGGATTGTGGTCAAGAAGAAATAAAAAATAGTTCTGAATTATTTATTTATTGCCGACATTTGGATCTACAATGTAGGGGTTCATCAGGAATAAAAATAAAAATATACAAAGAAAAAAAGAGTCAACATAAGAGTAAAAGAGTGAAACTAAAAGACTTAAAAAAATTGGGAGTTTACTAACTATCAAATATTTAAGTAAAATAATAAGGAGGGTAAAGTTAAGTATAAAAATTATTAATTAACATAATGAAGAGTAGTGAAATGATAAATCACCAATATATATAATTGAAATGACCTATTCATTTAATTAACAAAGAACACTTAATACACAATTTCTTTAGTTTTTTGTTTTCTTTTTTTTTTATCACTCTTTTAGACATTGACTCTACTTTCTTTGTATCTTTTCATTATTAGCCCTGATGAAGACCTACATAGTGGGTCGAAACATCAGCAATTATTAAAAAGTTGAGAAATATATTTTACTTTCTTCTTGACCGCAACCCTGAACATCTTGTTCAAACTTCACTAAAATTCTGTTGAGGTACTATTCTTCTTCAAACCATAGTTTGACTTTTAAACTAATCATCTTTTTACCAACCATAATTTCACTAATATCTATTTTTTACAATGTATATTTACTCCTAATAATGATTTTTAGCAGTATTGATCCCTCCCAAGATAGGCTAAAAATCCATTAAATCGTCCACCCTTGATTTATATTTATAATAATAGACATATTAATAAACAAGTAGAATAATGGTCAAAATGTTATCAGGAGTGTTCTTTACTAAGCGGTGGAAATTTATTAATAACAATCAAAACTCAATAATTTCAAGTTTTTTCCTAATCCCTTTAACACCACTCCATAAGTAGATGGCAATCATTGTGTTTTGGACCCCTTGGCAAATTGTAGTTGACATCTTTCTTGCCAACATAGTAATTTGAAGTCAGATCTACCCCAAACTTAATAATTTAAAGTCTTCCATCTCGGGACATACATAAACCTGCCATTACTGAGGGGGATAATTCAGTTCATAGTTTATTTTCATACTGAGTGAAATTAAAATTGTATTAATTATAATTTTTTCAGTTTCTTGAGACTGGTATTTATTTATTAAATAAATCAAATTGTATCCTTGTATAGTCTCAACACTTTTTATTACATCAATCGTCCAATGTTTCGGCCATACTCAAGGACAATCAATTCAAATATAAATTCTCACCTCACATCAAACTTTAAAATTGTTTGCAGGCTATTCTGCCCAGGTCATTAATTATAGGTTAAACACACCCTATTTTTTAAAAAAATCATTAATTTTTAAAACTTTTAATTTTCAGAGTTTGTTTATATTATTATAAACATATGTTTATGTTTATATTATTATAAACATAATTATGATAGTGATAGTGTGGATTAATTGAAAATTAAAAGTTTTAAAAATTAATGAAGTTTTAAAAAAATAGGGTGTGTTTGACTTTTAATTAATGACCTGGGCAGAATAGCCTGAAAAACAATTTTAAATTTTGATGTGAGGTGAGAATTTATATTTGAATTGATTGTCCTTGAGTATGGCCGAAACGTTGGACTATTGATGTAATAAAAAGTGTTGAGACTATACAAGGATAAAATTTGATTTATTTAATAATTAAAATTGTGTTTTTTTTAATCTGTCAAATTGAAATGACCATAAAATGAAAAAGTGTCTCATATCTCCCTTTTTAACTACTACAAAAAGTGCGGGTAAGGATAGGAATTTCTACTTGACTGCGGTCAGTTAAATTTTGAGAAATTCATTCATGATGACATCAGTATCCATGGTACCTTAATTAATGCTGAAAGTTTGGACTATCAGGATATAGAAGAATACTCCAATTCCAAGTCATCTGTCTATATCTTTTCCTGTACTTTGAACCTACTATGCAACAAACCACTGAATTGAGTATCAAAAAGTTGTATAATGTATTCATTAGCTGTTGAGGTGACATTAAACAAAACGTCTATGCAAGCCTGGTGTATGACCTTAATTTTTTAGAAGCTGAGCCTGTCATAATGCTCAAATTGAGAACTTTAAACAACATTTAATATGAATATAATGTTTAAATTTAATTAATCAAGTAGTTAAAACACATATTAATTAATTATTATATCCTAAATAATTCATAACCATGAAAATCTTTAATTGTGAATATCTCCTAAACAAAATGTTAACAAACATACCTTCATAAGAAATTTTTTTCTTGTTTTGAGATCTTTAATAATTGATAGTTTCAGTTTTGACGTTTAATCCTGAAACATCCTGCATGTATAATAAAATTTAGACAATACAAGTGTGATAATAGATGTTTTAGATATGTATGGAATTGTTATTTTCAGAATTTGTAAACAATAGAGAAAGACTCAGGGAAGGTAGAAGAAATTCTTATACCCCAAGAGTCAAGTAATAATTAAATATGAATCAGAAAATTAATAGGTAAAAAATAAGTAAATAAAATAAAATAAATATATTGTCAAATATCATCTGTGACCAGTTTCTTTCAACATTGATTCTAAGTAAAAATTGAGAACATTGTCTACATATGGTTGATGAGCCCAAAGTGCACAGTAAAGCATCAAGTTATCTTTGTTATTGACATGGGCAATATTTTCTTTGATATGAAATTTTACTTTGACTTCAGTATTATACGCTTCAAAGATTTCTTTTACTGCAGAAACTGTAAAATATAGTGATCAATTACTTCAAAGAGATAGTTTCAGTATGGTCTAATATATATATATATACATAAAATCTGAAAGGCAATCATAACCACAAAATATAGTATAAACAAGACAAAGAATTGTATAAATTGTTATTTCAGTATAACACCTGAATTAATAAAATTGGTTAGAATTAAAATTAAAGAAAAATTACCAGGTTTTAAGTAAACCATATGTATATAACGAGTACTACATTTAAGGCAGTGAGAATAAAAGTGACTTTCTTACAATAAAGGAAAATTTAATTATGCTGCTTTCATCCTCACCAGGTCATTAATGAGTGTATATCTAAGTTTAATTTTGTATGAAAAGGTAGTGATTTCCTAACACTTTTCATTGAAATTACTTAAATTAAATTATTATCTGATCCAGCAATACATCAAGTCATAAATTTCAAAACCAGTTTATTTCAATTTTTTTTTTTCAAAAGTTCTTAACATAATACATATCTCACCAAAGCTTGAATGACCTTAAAGAAAATTAATTTAGCTGGTTTTGAAACAATTCCCTCATATTCCAGTCTATTGAACATATGAAAATACCCATCTCACTTTTAGTGTGTTATTTTCAAGGTTCTGAACTAAACATTTTTTTCAAACCCATTATAGCTTTATGAAATTTTAATGATAATGTACAAATATACTATAATCATATTTTTTAATATCAAATACTTTATTGCTACTATAACTGGACAAATGCCCTGTTACCATTAGATAAAACTTTATCCTCTATTCGATCCAATGTAAGTTTCTAAAAATATTTTTCCAGAGGTAATTAATTCATATATATTTATCATTCCAAATAAAGAATTCTAAGACTTTTCATGTTAGCAGCATAAATGCTCATACATTATTAGGAAATTAATATAAAATAAAATTGGAAGAGGATAGTTTACCATATGAAGTAGATTGTAAGAAGATAGTATGGGTGGCAGTCAATAAAGGTATCAAAATAGTAAAAAAAACTGTATATTCGTAACCAACGTTTTGCTCCACTTTGCAGGACTGTCAGATTGAAACAGAGAGGACAACTGGAACATTGGTTAACAATAAATGATTTTCTTTCACTATTTTGATACCTAGACCGCCAACTGAACTATCCTCCAACAATCTACTTCACACGGTCAACTATCCTCTTTCAATATGAATAAATAAACACGGGCAGTCATCCTCTCTGTTCCAAACTGAAAGCCCCACAAAGTGTGGCAAAACGTTGGCTAACAATAAATAGTTTTCTTTTACTATTCCGATACCATTATTGACCATCACCCGGACTATCTTCCTACAATAAAATAAAATTATAAAGCAGTTTAACTTTCTTGTAATGATATCTAACATAAAACAACTATGCAAAGTCTTATTTAAAGTATAAAGAAAACTAAGTTTATTAGTAAGCCATTTACTAATGTTTCATATTAGCCCGCTCACCCAATAATCTTGTAATGCTTAAATAATAATATATAAAAATAATTTTGTATTTTACACGAGAAACTAAAAATAATCACCATATTTTTCTGCATTCCAGGTGGTAAAGATAGGCCTTCTTCCAGTCCTATTCATCTCTTCTAGCTGTTCTATAGCCTTAAAATTGTTCAGAATTTTACCCATTTTTTTTGACACAGAATCCTAAAACAACATAATTAATTTAGAGTATACATGCATTACTTTGTGATTCTAACAATACTGATGCTTTTATCACAAAACCTCTTTTGCTAATCGAATTATTGGACACAATAACTGCTATTAAGCAGTGTTAACTTGTGATTAATCACTAAAATAAATTTTAACATTTTTCAGCCAGAAATTCCACTGTTTTTCTATACTTTTAGAGGTAAGAAATACATCTAATGAAAACATATTATGAGTCTATTAATATGTACAAAAACATACACCTATATGGAGCAGAGACTGTTGCATCTAGGGTTACCATTTACTCTTATCTTTTTTCTTTCTTTCAATTTTTGAGAATACAAAAGCTGGAAGATAGTACTATTATTCCAATAATGGATTTAAAAACGCAAAATACACTATGTATGTTTTTTTTAGAATTAAAATGTTATACAGTTGAAAATAAATATAATTATAATTTATTGATATGTGTCAATTATACAAGACCATAATGTACCACTGATCATACCCTAGAGTACATTAGATCATTAAAATCCTGCAACTATTAAGTATAAGTACTATAATTTGAATATTTATGTTTGATTACAAAATAAATAAGATTATATCAGAGTATAACCTATTTTTTATTTGTATATGTGTACAAGAATCTGTGGTAAGGTTTTTATATCTTAAAAATAATATGTAATTGAAAAATTAGGAATGCTAATTAAATTTTACCAAAAATTAGTAAACTAAATCATTAAGGCATATTCAATACACACAATTCTACTGATGTTGGCAATTTTATCACATCTTCCGCTACAACATCTAATGAGACATTAGGTCAAAAACATGATGTTTTTTTATTTTTAGAATTAAAGATTTTAGTAATGTCTGATTCCTTACTGTTGATTTCACAGGTTTTTAAAAGAATGTGTTGGAAATTTCTTTATTTTTAAACAATAATAATAGTATCAAGTTAAGGTAAGTGACAGCTGGTTGGAGGTAAAACATGGTAACTGACAAAGGTGGCAACCTGATAGAGCCTGTTTCTATGATAAGAAAATTAAATCCAATATTTTCAGTGATAGTAACAGTTCTGATAAGAGCTCTTTTTGTGATAGCAATGATGAAGACCAGAAATATGGTTTCGTGTATAAGTATAAATAAATCAGATCCAAATTACTCCTAAAATAAGATAAAAAATGTCTGTACTCCTTGACATGTTTTACAGTCTCTTTGTCATTTAACCTACTTAACAAAAGTAGTTTTTTAACTTTAACTTCTTCAACTATGAGATTATTGGACTAAATAAAACGTATACACAATTTATAATAAGTTGGAATCAACTTATAAATGTTTTTTTATATTCTGTAAAATACAAATTAGTGATAAGGTGAACATTGTTTCTGGAGCAGTTACCATGTGTTACACACACTAGGCCAGTCATGACAGTAACTACTGTCATGATAGCATTGTCACACTAGGTCTGGCATGATAGTTGACAGTAAATGAGTCATTCCACGCCAACTCAACATAGTTTTGAACTTTAAGATCTCAGACTTTATCCATTCAATTTTGATCAGGTATTCTTTCTTAACTTTTACTGAAAATATGACATTTGATACTAGTTCCACCAAATGATAATGTAGAGGTTCCGCCATTCACTACTTATGTCAAAAGGGTTCTACCACTTTCCTACTAGAACTAAACGAGTTCTTCTGCCAAAAAAATTTGGAACCATGGGTCTAGATCGTATTGACCAGACAGAAGATGGAATTCCAAAAATACCAAAGTGTTTCTGATAATACCTAGTTCACAATTGTGAGTCCAGCACATACATTTCCTAACATATATATAATGTTCATTTTTAATATCCAATTAATAAAGGGGTCTTTGCCCCATTTATATGTACTATAAAAATATCATGTACTCCTATTAATGATAAAAACTGGTGACATCATTATCTGTTAGGTTGTTTTATAAATTCAAGTGTCTGTAATTAATTACTTTGGGTCCTCCAGAAAGCACCCAAATCATTTTTACTTGACCGGAGGGTATCTTGATAACACGAAGGTACCCGAGTATTGACAACTCCTTATCTTAGGTTTGTTTACAATATTAACCACCTTACTAGAAAGAAAATTTCTGTTTCTGCATGCTTACTTCTTTCCCGCTTCAGTTTAAGTTTAGATAATAATACACAATATTTTTCAGCTGCAATTCCCAACCTGTTTACTTCTTTTAACTTATAAATATCAATATATACTATATATTTGATGTTGTGATATGATATGACTGTCATTACTCACGGCCCCTTGTAATTTTTTGGACTATTTAGCTCTACTGTCTGATAATCTTCCGTATTAGATATTCAATATTAGAATATGTATTAAGAAATAAAAATATTAGATATTACATATTTTTATATCTATTAAGGTCCTTATTTTTTCTGTAGGTATAATTTTGGGGTTTGACATTTAACACTTGATCAACTGGTTAGATATCAATCCGAAGATTCTTCTGAATTTATATCAACTTGATTAGACTTTTTCTCTAGTTTCCTTTATATTGCTTTCAATAGAAAATTTAAATAAACAAATAAAAACAAGTTCAATATACAATTCAGCAATAATGTGGAGCTTAACTAATTTATATTTTATACCTTAAACTGTAAAATTATTTACATTAACAAATAGAAAACAAAAGTTATTTACCAAATGAGTACAAACTGTTTCCAGTTTGTTACAATCATCTTGCAATCCTTCAGGATACTTATTGCGACCAGATTCACTTTTATTTCTATAAACATAAGATAAAAATTTATAAGAAAAAAGTTAACAAGTGCTTATTAATTAATAATAGTACACAAAAATAATTTGAGCTAACACCTCACATTTGCTCTAACTTTTTATTCATAATTTCTTGAATAATTGTCATTCCTGATAAATGTAACCTGTTCCATTCTTGAATACTATTAAATAAATCTGCAACTGCATCCCTAACTGTTCTAGGAGTTCCTCTAAGCTGTCCTTTTTGTGCTGTTATAGGGCTTTCTATAACTGAAAAATTAAAATTCAACATAGGTTGGTTTGTTATATCATGAATAACTATTATTAAAATAAGAAATATCATATATTATATAAATATTATACATATTATTAATAGTGAATAACTGTTTATAAATACCAGAGACAGGAGAAAAAGTAGATGGTGAACGTGGGTTTGAAATAGGAGAAGACATTTAAGAAAAATAAAATAATTTTAAGAAGTTGAATCACAGCCCTGTTTTTGTCTTAAACATTTATAGCATTATTAATACTAATTTTTTCTCTAATAAATTACTTTTAATAACAAAACATTAATAATGAAAACATGAGCAACTTGTTTGATAAGCTATCAGGAAAAGCACCAGCAAAATGAATGTTTGTAACCTCCTTTATAACCTCTACTAACCTCCTAGAGAGCTAGGATAACAACTGGACAACTCGGCTTTTAAGTTTACAGCCTATGATTCATTTCAATTGCTTCTACTTTCCTTTCTGTCATACTATGTTATGTTGTGAAATCATTATTGTCTAATATAGCATAAAGCTTTTGATGTCGAGAGTTGGACCTGAACATATATGAATAAAATTTAAACTTATCCACATTTGCTTCTACACTTTTGTTGATAATTGATATTCTACCAAGATGGACAATCAGAAGAGGTAATGATTTCATTATTTATTCTTAATTTTTTAAAGAATCAAGTAGTAAATATTCATATTTTAGTGAGACACCCTGCTGTAATCCAAGTGCTCCTGAGTATTTAATTGGCGATTTGGAAAAAATGAAAGGTGATGCAATTGGAGATACTCTTTATAGTGAACGTTGGGTGCTTAAGACCTTGATGAAAATTATAAAGGTATTTAGATCTATTTTACTTCGATATACATTAATTGATTTCCATTTTTCATATTATGTTTCTAATTATCGTTCATTACTGGTTAGTATTCTGATGACTCTTGGAATGAAGAACTTGAAAGTGAACTATGTGCTCTGTGGGATATGACTTTGGAAAAAGATGTGGTAAATTTTTTGATGGACCAAAATATTTTTCTTATTGTCACTGATGCTCTACAGATATCACTCAACAACCGTTTCATTGTATGAGTAACCTTTTCTTGTTTGATTGAATTTTAGTAAGTTATAAAAAATATTTAAGAATTAGTATAATTTTAGGAAATTTTGGTTGGAATTCTCGGGAACATGTGCTGCCAAGAATATGTACGAATTGAATTGCTTAAGTGCGAAGATACTATAACATTTCTTCTAAAATTATTTGACCGCCCAGAACCTCACATTCTTATTCAGCTGGTCCGACTATTGCACTCTATAGCATGGGATCTTGTTAAGGAATCAGGATTTTCAGCTGTTTGGCTTGAAAGTGAACTTTCAAATTCTAGGCTGTCCAAGCATATATTTTTTATTTTAAACAGTTCTACTAATGGTATTTATATGCAATAAATTACACGATTGATGAAAACATTTAATTTTTACCTGTATATTAAATATTATTTATTATATTTTTCAGAGGAATTGCTATGCTGTGTTCTAGAATTTCTGAATACTTTATGTGGTTTGGAAATAAGTGATAAAGATTTCAGTCAATACTTTTGTAGTCCAGGTACTAACACTTAGATATGATAATCTTAAAAATCATGTTAAAATGATCATTATTTGTCAACTTGTTGTAATGTTATATAATTATGAAGGGCAATACATTTTTTAATTATCTCATTTTTATGACTGGGGTATTGCAATCGAAGGAAATTTGGGGTATAATTTTAGGTTTTCGTCAATATAATTGTGAAGTATTTTTTCCTAGGTTGTAATATATATTCTTTTAGTGTTATATGATTGTGTTGGTTTTTACCTGAACCATATTTTTAATTTTATTTTTAGAAATGATTACTGGAATGATAGAATGTTGGAAAGAGTTATATTCTGGCTGGTCTCTGGATGAAAATTTTCCTAGTAAAGCTCTTTGTAAAGCAGCATCTCAGTGGACAACTGTTCTTACTTCATTTACTGGTTATGAAACTGGAAGAACTATTTTATGTAAGATAGTTTTTAATTTTTGTTTACAATTATTATTTGTTATCTCTTTTTGTTTTATCATTTCCTTATCTACTGTCTATTTTGCTGTAGGTCATCATGGAGTTCCTTTAGGACAAATTTGTAAAAGAATTATTCAAAGGCCTGATGATTGTATTGATGACATTTTAATTTCTTCTTTGTCAGTTCTAGATACCATAATTAATGTTTTTTTTGACTCTGATATTTTGAAGAGAGTGCTCTATTTGTTGAACATGTTGTTGAACATGCAAAGTTATGGTAAGTAGTGGCTTAGTTTTAAAATTGAAATTAGAAATATGATTTTTTTCACTATCACTATATTCATCTCATTTTATCTTTATATTATTGTTATAATTGTTTATTTTTTTTACAATACTTTGCTATGAAAGAAATATCTTTTAGTTGTACTTAACTCAAGGTTTTTTAAATTCAAACTGAAGACAATATTACATTTCATCAGATTTTAACTTTTTTTTTTACAGATGAGACTAATAAATTTAATCGAGATAGTGATGGGCTTGAAGCATTGCTTTTAAATTGCATAGAAGGTTACTGCTTATCTGCCAGTACAAAAGTTGTTCAGACAGTTCTACATGAAGCTTTAAGTTCTTGTCCAGAAAATCATGTTCTTCTGTTTTGGAAATCAGTAAACGACAAACAAGCTGATGATCCAGGAGAAAGAGCTATCTAAAAATATATTGGATGAAGGTACTTCTGGTTCATTAGTATGAGTGAAGATTCACTTTGATCAATAAATGAACTAACTCTTATGTTACTTTGTGATAGGTAATTCATCAAGAAAAATAATTTTCTAGGATTTTTGTTTTGTCACTGGAAATTTACAAATGGAAGTACATGATATATTACCTTGTTTTTAATGGTTGTTCCTTTTAAATGAATTTTATATTTGTTTATTGTTTTATTTTTGTTGATTTTAAATGTTTTTTTCAAAAGCTAATCGCAAAAATATGATTTTTACGCAATGTTCTCTAAATGAATTAAGTATTTTTTGATAACTATTGAAGTCACTGTTGTAGAACCTTAAAATCACTTTGAAATAAGTCTAGGGTTATTCCAGAACGCTTAGCATTAGAATGGGAATAATAAATAAGATAACTAGTATTTATTTTAAAAATTTTTAGTTGATGATTATTTTTATTGTTTTAGTTATAATTATTGGATAATAAAAAAGATTACTAGAAGCTTGCAAAACACGTTTTATTTTCACCATCAACGTATTAAAGAAATACTGGTAGATGCGATAGACTCAGTGTCTTTCAGATAAGTGAGCCAAATTATAGAGCCAAAATCTTGAGGTAGATACCTTTTTCTTAGAGATAGTTCAGTTTTATATCTTTTGGAGTAATAGAAGGTTTCTTTAGTTATCGGTGACAGAAATGTCAGATTTAAGATATTTTGTAGAGATTTTGCTTATGTAGTAGTAGGATTAGCTTTACTGCTCATCTTTCTGTCAGATGGTTTTAAGATAGATCTTGTTCACCTCAATTTTAGGATAAATTTGGTGAGACTTGTACAAAGGACTTTAAGAACCAGCTTATTCGGCCCACCTGCTGATGTCCCTTCCTGAATGGTGGAAACTTTTCCCTATAAATCTGTTGTATATTTGATGAGGGTAACAGATTTGAGCAAATAAACTGTGATAGGGCAAAGGGTTTCTTTTTCCTTGTCCATCATTATTATCTGTAGAAATACAAAGCAATTTTCCTCTTTTACATTACATTATATCTGAGACGCATTTGTCTCCTTAGAGTAAATAATGATGTTTAAAAATTAAATTAAAATACTTAATATTACTGGTTTGTTTTAGATCTGTACATTACAGGTTGCTCAGTACTGTCTGGGAATCAGTATATAAGGCTGAGATTTTGTAGTAAAAAATTCTTTCCAGAAATTTTGCTTACATCTGAAATTGTAGCCTATACTTTTTAAATTCTAAGGCTCCAATCTGAGTTATAACCATTTATATCATCTAATTAAAAGTTTTGAGTTAATTTTGGAATAATATTGTCATCATGTCTGAACTTGTAATATTCATAACCAATGGAGTGATTAAAGATATAGGCATATATTTACCTATTGTTTCTAATGTTTCAAAATAATTACAGACATATTGATGTTGTTCGAATCATATGCCATTTTGAAAATTTGACATCTTTCAGAAATAATAAATGATACATCTTTGGAAGTTTCATCTAGTTTTTTAAGTAATTCATCAAGAGTAAAATATGCTAAAGTTCTAGGCTTACAAATATTATTAAGGGTTTCTAAAGCCTCTCCATTCTAATTACTTATCAACAATGTGACACCAAGTTTATTTTCTCCAATGTATGAAATTTCCAAACAAGCTTGGAATTTTATAAGCCAAGTATTTCATCTCATTGCTCATGAATAGAAAAGTGGTAAAAATTTATCTTACATGATCCTTTTGTTGTTTCATCAATTGTATCCTCCTCACCAGTCTTTGAGGTATTTTGTTTCTTTCTCCCTTTAAGTGTTGCTGGATTTCCTTCTCATTACTTTTCTCTATTTAGATATTTCAGAAATTTAAAGAATGTACTATAATAACACTGTAAGTGATTTTTGTTGTAAAAAGGAAAAGTAGAGAAATTTAAACTTAAATAGAACAGAACGAAGTTACTCTTGTAAAGAAAGAGCAAATTCTCTGAGGAATCAGTATTGTCTTAACTCATCAGCCTTTGACCCAATGGTCAATGATTTGGAGTCTGTAATAAAATTTGTTATCATTAGGTATATACTATTGATAATTTATATAATTATAGGTATATTATGATTATTAGGGTGTCCGTTAGTTGATTCCTAACTGCATTATTTCTCTGATGAACCATGAGTTTATAATTTTGTCATTAACCCCCTAATTGAAACAAATAAATCCAATGGACTTGTCTGATGTATCACATCTTAAAAGGATATTTATTTTATTTTTTATTTATTTTTTTCCTTTTCTTACGTCGGCCCAAGACTCCCGTTGGAGTCCTACACTGCCCCTGTAGTTATATTATAAAAGAATGGAACTGAGGATGTAAATTGTTATTATTAATTTAATTCGTTATTATTTATTTAATTTTAAAAATCTAATTTGGATTCTGCTATAAATTTGCACAACGCCTGAATAGTAGCCCTATCTAGATCTGCCAACCCTTGGAGGAAAGCGCTATTCTTTTGGATGAGGGGGTATTTAATCCTGTATTTGTCATATCTATTGGAATTTAGAATAATATGTAATGGGTCTTCGATAGTAAAAGGGTGTTCTTGGTCAAGTTTGGTAATAGCATTTTTATTCATTATTGTATTTATAATTTCAAATGCTGTTTAGTGTTCTTTTCCCCATTTCCATTTGAAGACAGAAAGGAACCCATTCAGATTGTTATGTGCACTCCGCATGTTCCGCAGTGTGGTCATATTCCGCAGTCAAGATTCACTTGGCATATTCTGGTAGTGGTTTGTTCTTTAAATGTCTAGCTTTAATATATGGTCTGACCTCTACAAATAAGAATAATGTATTTGATTTTTGTTTATTATGAGAGTGAAATGCCTATGTCGTGCATTCCCATTATGTAGCTTTCTAGCTTTTAACAGACCTGTCACTGGATGTGTTGTCCTTGTCCTGTTGGAGCTATGGTTCAGGAGGTGTACATCACTGGTTTCCATTAGGTGCTAGGGTGCTGTCCCAATTCTGCTCCCAACACTTGGATTGATGTGTTGGAAAATATTCTTATAAGTAGATCTCCTTAATAGGCCAATAATACTGGGACAAACGCAAACATTAACTTTATCTTGTTCAATGCTTCTTCTTGAGCTGTTTTGCTGGGTGGACTCTTTTGCACTTACTCCCTTACGGCTTTCAACCATGTTTTGAATAAACTTCCTTATTTAATTCACCATCTCCTGAAAATTGTTGTAGATCCTTCAAACTGTAGTGAAAGTAATTTTTATATTGCCCTTACTTTTTCAGGATCTGGGCAGATTTCAAAATAAGTGACTCAGAAAAGTTATCTAGTGTACTCTGATTCAGCACTTATCGTTATTAAAAGTTACTCCATATTCTTTTAGTCTGGTCAAAAGAGCTGAAACCATTCGACATGTTTCATGGCATGTGTGGAATATTTTAGAACGCTGGGAGTTCAGAATTAGAACACGACTGCTTGTAGATTTTAAGATCTCAGACCTTCCTTCTTGACCACCTTTTCTTTGACCTATGGGTCTCCTTATACCTGAGGATGCAATTTCATCCAGACTTCTTGAATGAAGATCAGGTGTTGATGGTCAGCAATCCTTTGGTTCTATGAAACATAATCAGCTTAATTGGACTAAAACCTATATTCTTTAAGGGAACGTTTCTCCACTCAAGCATGGCTTCAATGATATCTCCTGCGTTTTCCTTCATCTTTCTTTTCAGGTTCTTGAATACTTTGACAACTGACTTTGCTTGGGCCGTTCGTAATTCAGAGAGTTCAGGTCTTTGCAACCTGTGAACTGCGGTGGTGCTGGTTTGAATCTGGCCTGGTAGTCGACTTTTATTTCTGTGGTGGTCCCACAAAATGAAAACTTGACCATGGTATTGGAATAGGAAGGTAACCAGTAGATAACCTCCTCCTTTATATCAGAAATTCTGACTTCACAGGGGGTCATAAAAAAAAAGCTGACTTTGCTTTGCAATTGGTTTGGTAGTGGTATGGAAATTAAACAGACTTTGCAGTTTTGCTTTTGATTTGACCCGTCTAATAAAAATTCAAAAGCAATATTTTCCTATGGTCGAATCGACAATTAAAATTCTGAACTTGAAAAAGCATAACCTTCATGAACACCTGAGTATATAACAGTTACCACAGGGGTGCAGTGGACAAGATGCAGTCCCATCAGTAAGGCGCTCAGCACACTGAGCTGCACCACAGTTAAAATTGTTCTTCTATAATAATTAAAAGGAACCCCCCCTAACTTAATTATTGTAATAATAATTTTGTAAAATAAAAAAAAATTGTTGGTTTTTGGGATCAGTGGCATGCACAAACTCAGCACACTACACCACTGCTGTCGCACCCCATATGCCAGAAATGGCAAGATAGCAACAATTTAGTGAAAATAAAAATGTATTTTCATAACGCTTTAAAACGTCCTGTAAAGGTAAAGAATGGGCAACATTATTTTCCGGTAAAATAGAAAATAATATCTCCAGAGACCATCCCCCCCCCCCCCCTAAAAAAAGGGTTCACTCCGAATATAATGGGAAATGAATAATTATTTATAAAACTATTATTTAAAATAACCACAAAATATTGATTGATGGATCGTGCAAAGCAGTTACTTTTATTATATCATAATTTGAGAAATAAAATTATCAAGTCTTGTATGAATGTTATTTCACTGTTCAGCTGGATCAATAATATCCCCTGCTTTCGGGAGGAGAAAGAATTATTTCATTTCTTCAGTGGTGTATTTGTGCTGAGCCGATAGAAAAATATAAAAAATTAGAGGTAATATAAAAAGATTTATACTCCTCAAAGTCGTGAAGTTGAAACATAAGTTATTTGACGAAAAAAATTACAATATTTTCTTGGTAAACGATCTGAAGAGATACTTCCAATTAAATTATTGAGAAACGATAAAATAGAATGTCGTTATAGTGCTTTGCTTGAACAGAGGCACGTTTGAAAAACTTTTTTTTTATCTTGTGTTTGACGTGCTCCATAAATTGCACCAGTATTTTACATATTTATATTACAGTATATTGTATATTATTCCAGTATATTGTGCATCTTACGTAATGCATGTACATTGACAATATTTATTTTGTTTTTATCCAAAGTCGGATTGCAGTCTTTTTTGCCAGTGTCCATTTTCCAGGAAAATAATGCTATCCATTTTTTTTTTTATTAACCAATATAGGCTGTTTTAAGGTGTTATTAATATAATAGATCTTCATTTTTTTTCTGAAACTCGCAAATAAAAGAAAATAGAGAAAAATTGAGCCCATGAACATGCTATTGTTATCTGTATTGCCATAGTGATTAAATAAGGGACTGAGGTTGTTTAGTGACTTCACTACAAGCTTTGGGACAGGAGGTAGGATACTAGAAGTAGGTAAAGTAACATTCATATACAGAACTATCTTTGAAATACGTCCAATTCAAAATAAAATCAAAACTTGTTTTTTGTTGCTTGGGATTAAATAAAAAAAAAAAAAACGCAGAGGAATAAATCAACTCCTAACAGCCCCCTTTCTACAAAATCAAGATCTCACCCAGGTTATATTTTAAGGAAACCATAGCATATTTAAGTTCCTTGGAGAAAGGTAATTCACTGTCAGGATTCTCTACTGTATTCCTCTCTTCCTCGGTCCTACATATAGTTTCCTCTTGGGTTGAACAGCCAGTGTCGTGAGTTTCTTCAATGGGTGCTTTGCCTAATCACCTGTTCATCACTTTCATATCTCAGAGTTTTAGACTATATCATTCTCAGCTGAAAGCCATTTCTCATTTTCTTCTAAGCCTGGTAAAATTTAATTTAAATAAAAAAACCTTCTTTTAATTCCTTCACAACTTCAGCTTTTTCTCTGATACATTCACGCTTTTTCTTTCTGCAAAGCTTTATTGCTTTTCTGGTACTCTATTACCCCTTGTATCCTTTTGCAGTATTCTGTGTCAATTCTTATCCTGTTGGCTCCTTGTTTGAACTCATCCACTACCACTTCCTATATGCAAGTCCTCCATTTCTTGTTGGTTCACTGATCTTTTCTTCCATAGGGATTTTATATCCCACATCAGGAGTTATGCTGCAGCATGATGGGGGATGCTTCAGTCAGGTTAGAGTGGAGTTGAGGTGGAGAGACTATGCGGTAGGCTTCACGCCTCCTTGAGCCCCATGTTAAGATTAGCAACTCTAATTGTTATTCTATCTCTAATTAACTCTTCCTTGAAATTTCTATACTTACAACCTTCTGTTAATTTATGTATATAATTTTTGAATGAATCCACTAACTCACTTATTACTGGTTAGCTCTCATATCTTGAAGGACTTAGCTCTATCACATGGTCTTATGCCTTTAGTTCTCCTTTGTTCTATCTTACCTTGCCGAAAGGAAGTGATTTCTCTCTTTCTAAATAGATTAGTAACATGTTTAAAAAATAACTGCATTAATGAAGTTGACAATGTATGATAGGGAACTATATGAATACTGTTTTGACTTTTTAAATACAGATTTTTAGTTATTTTCCTCTTAGCTTTTAAATATCATTTTATGAGATGCTCTAGTAACAAAAGTGTTAAAAAAAAAAAAAATTGTGAGCCAAAAGTTTATATTTATTAAAAATGTGCTAAAATGGATCTATCTGAAAAATATTTTATTACAAAAATTTCCTTCCTTTTGTTGATGGATATTTAAGTGGCACTTTAATTATTAAAAAGGGAATGAAAGGTTTAAAAAAAAAATCAGTTGCTGGATAATCTGCCTCTGTCCCAAGATAATCAATCCTTAATGGATAATGGACACTCCGTTGGTGTTAGTGTTTATTAATATTTTATCAAATCTTCATTCATAATACAGATTTGAGATTGTTGGGGTGATCAATGTCCTCAGACCTCATTAATATTACTGTTTCTCAGTAATGTTCTGTTTTAATTTTAGTTAGTTCAAATGAAATATAGGTTCTTTTAGGTAAAAAAATATTGGCTGTTAGTATGTGATATCTAGGTTTATATTATTGTGTCATTGTCAATGAATTGTTTATTAATTTGATATTTGTTTGTAATGATGTTTATGTATTATTCATGTATGAGTGAGTAGCTTTTATTTTCCCTAATGCTATTGATAATTTTTTATATATCTTTGCTCTTGCCCACTTTTGTTTGTTAAATATGTATTACTTATTTATTAATACAAAATATGTTAATTTTTTTTATCATTATTATTATTATTATTGAAGTGTTTTTTTTTCTTACTGAACATATCTTGATTTGTTTATTTATTTTTTAATGATTTCTTTTTTAGACAAAAGACTTTTGCAGTTGTGTTACTTTTTGTTTATCTATGTTTCGGATGAATTAATTGTATTTGTTTACTGCAATACTGGATTTGTGCCATATTTATGGAAATTGAATTTTATGTGGTGTGAAACAGCGTTAATATTCATTGTATAATATTTATGATTTGTATTTGTTTCTTTATTTATACTTTTGATTGTGCTAGGTCTTATCCTTTTGTTTGCTGAAATCGGCATAATGTATTTATAAGACTGAAATTGTTACAATGTAAAATGTAATGAAAGAAGTTCAGTGAAATAAATGTGATATGTATTTTTAATAGATCGATATTAAAAAAATAGTTGTTCTTTTCCTTTCAATTTAAAGTTTATTATTTTTAAGAATTTTATATGTCATAATTTATTTATCAATATATTTAAGGCTCACATCACAAAAAATTAGTATTCATTTATAAGTTTTACTATTGTTGATTTCATTAATTAAACTAATTGCTTAGGACTGTTTATTTGTTTATTATAATTAGAAATTCCTTATGATTCATGTGTTTTGAAAATTTGTATGTAGCTTAGGCACCATCCAACTACAATAATAATAATAATAATAATAAAGGCCTAAAGAGTAAGGTTGGATGCCCATACCACTAATAGCTCTGCATACCTCTCCAAAACCAATTTTACTAAATCAGTTTTAAAGCAATCCTCCCATGTACATTTCGGTATCTGTGGGTTCCCTGTTTATTAACATTTTAGGGATCAGCTCTTACTAAAACCCACAACCTTACACGCCTATCCTATGCCCAATAACAATGCGCATATAACTTGAATTATATTTGCCAGGTGTAGGTCTCTTAATTCAGTGTTGTATAGCCTTCTTAATTCTCCCGTTAATTCATTCTTTTTCGGTCCAAATATTTTAACTAATACTTGATTTTCGAAAATCTTGAGGAGCTGTTCATCCGTAGTGTAAGAGGCATCCATAAAGAACAGTGGGAAGGATAATAGTTGTAAATCATAATTTTTAAGTTTTTCCATAGAAGGCACAAGCTAAGCAGTTTTGAAATTGAAAAATAACAAGCATTTCCCGCCTTCAACCTAACTTTTATTTCCTCATCAATTTCGTTTTTTCTTGTTATCGTAGAACCTAAATACTTAAACTTATCTACTTGTTCAAATGTATCCTTGGAGGATTTTGGATTAGCGCAATGTAAAAGTCTTGGTAACCAAGGATTAGCTTTTAGGGAATCTAATTCTAATTAGAAAGGCAACTTTTGCCGTTTTTACATTCTTTAAGTGAAGCAGAAATAGACACATCAAAGATGACTTTTCTATTATAGAAATTAGGTCTGTTCAATATTAAAAAAAATATAGGGAAAAAAAGTTGTCAAAGTCATTTGTTCAACCGAGACACTATATACTTCGTCAAGATCGTAAAACAAATATAGCATTTGAACTTGCATGCAGTGTCTCAGTGCATCTTAAGGGGCCTCTACATGTTGGCCGAGCCATGGCGAACTCAGACATACACGAGCATGTGGATAGGTGGCTCGGCTTGGTTGGCCTAGGCTCGTTGCCGAGCCGTCGAGAGTCGGTTTTTGGACACAGATCAAAGGGGTTCGTGAGAGCGCTCGTGTAGCATCTACACCATTGTTCTTTGTCTAGTTACAACTGAGAGCTGTTATGAGGTTAAAGGTGTTTGTTGGTACTTTTTATAATAAGTTTTATATTTAATCTTATTTATTTTTATTTAATTTCCTTTTATTTTATTTTTTTGTAATAAAAATAATACAATCCAAGTGCAATGGCTGAAACCACTATTACGTCCGCCATGTTTGCCTCTCTGAATAACACTGACATGTGGATGGCCCGCACTTTGCACTTTGTTTGCCGAGCATTTGAACGAGCCTCCGATCCGTGGCGAGCGGCCAACATGTGGATCCACCTTTAGAGATGTTTCACACTTTTGTACAACTGTATTGTATTTTCTTGAAGTACAAAAAAATTTAAACATTTAAAGTGCAAAATAGAAGAAATTGATAGGGCCGAACTTTGAGAAATATTTCTAAAACTAAATGGACTGCACTAACTTCTGTCAAAACTTTTGTATCAAACCTCTTAGAGCAATCCTGGATCTCCTCTAGTTCTTTCTCCTTAACTGGAATCTATTACCAGAAGAAAGTCATTTGGTCTATTTAAGAAGATCAACACTTTTGACTTCATCGTGGCACATTATTTTATGTAGAAAATTGTCAATATATGTAAAAATGCTGACAGGGATTTAGAGAGCCCATCTTTCTTTGTTATAGATGGCATATCAGTTATCGAAAACGTCGTAAATGGGTTTTTGGGAACTTGAACTTAAAATGAATTGAAAGTGCGATTATACTTTCTAGTAAAAGATTTTTAATTAAAGGTCTAGGAAAAGATTTTTTCACACCATCGGTGCTTGAAATATTTGATATTTTTAGGAATGAATTCAAGGTTTTGAGCATTAGAATGCGAATAGAACACAAAAGATAGTTCTGAACTAGTACCTACTTCTAACCTGTAAGTAAGGATACTGTAGGTGTGTATACTGTTCAACGTATTTTTATTTTATTTTTATACCAGATCGGCCTGGTGGGCCTTACATGGTTGATATAACTTATATTATATATAGAAGGTAAATGATTGGAATACCTTCTACGCCACAACCCTTGATGAAGACCTGAAACTCAGGTCGAAACGTCGGCATAAAATAAATAAATATAGTTTTGTTTATTTATGTTGTTCTTTGCTGACCGCACCCCCCGACAAACTTCTCCAATTATATTATATATATTTTTCAACAGTTGATTATGAGGAGGTATAGTCATACAAATGACACTCCTAACTATATACAATGATCTTATTAAAAAAGGAAAAAAATAAAATAAAATAAATAGATAAGAATAATGCTTCTTAATAAAAGAGGAAAGTAAAATTAATAACAAAAAATAATGATATTGGTACACTTAAATAAAATAAACAATTGTCTTCTAATAGTAAAAGGAAACAAGTTAATTTGAAAAATGGAAGAGAGAAGAAAAGAGAGAAAAAAAATAATGAGTAAATAAAATGAATAATAAGTAAATAGAGGTAGTGTGACTATGAATTAATTTTATAATTATTAAAAATTTTATAAAAGAATGTCCTGTAGCAGTCTGGGCTTCAGTCTTCGGGTTGAGGTTGGGTTTCCCAGGTTGTAGGTCACTGGTCCTTCAACTGTCGGCAACTGGGAGTGGAACTTCATGAACCGTTTACTGTTCAACGGTGGATGTAACTTCTGTATGCCGCCAAAGCTGTTGGTATGTATGTCAGCTAGCTACCTTTTACTGTTAAGGTTGTGAGAAACGCAATCCTTGAGCGTCCGGTAAAAAATCTCCAATCAACCATCAAACAAATGTATTTTATTTATACCAACCATTTGACATGGTGCCCCCAACTATGCTGAGGTTAGTTGGCTTTGCGATCCGTCAAAAGCAATTCGGTAACTCCATGTCAAGTACCACGTTTTCAACAAACACTCTGGCTACATTTTGATTACTGGTGTCCGTTACTGGGATAACCTCGGTATAACAAGTAAAACGGGAAACACTAGTAATGGGATATTTGGAGGGATTTGGAATAGATAGAGCCAAGACTTGACTGACAGGTATCTATATTGTACATTACAGAGTGCGTGACGCGAACAATGGTTCTATACAGACAATAGTACCTTTGGCGGTTGTAATCCGGGGGAGGGGGATGGAGGTTGAACTAAAGCAGGCCTGGAACGGTGTTAGAATAAATCTTGTTTTGTCCCGTTTGGATTGGGACGAACAGTCTCGTGCCAGGGGATAATTAATTTAAAAAAAAATAAATAGAAACTTAAACTGCCTTTCAACCCTTCGAGGATAATAATCACTCGAACCTGGTGGGAGTTGTACGTTGCACAGTAAAGTGTTAAAGTCCGTGAAATTGAAAACTATATAGGAAACAAACAACAAAATCTTCCCTCTATCAATCTATCTCAATTTCTATTTTTATTGATTCTCTGACTGCTCTATATTTAAAAAATAAAAACAATTCTTATTTTTTAAAGTAAATTAAAATGTACAGTAATCAATTTTAAAAATAAGTTTAATCTTATTATATAATCTTATAAATATAATCAATTTATGTTTAATCTGATTAAACTAATTTGTTTACAGTGAAAAAAAGTTAAATGAAGCGGTCTTGAAAACATTAGTATTTTTAGGATTGCCCGCCCTGGGCCCCCAATAAACTAGATACGCCGCTGCTTATATTATATTTAAAACTGATGAAGATTTTGCCTATTTTTCGAAATATAAATAGCTGAACGAAAACAAAGTGAAAATGTATCGATTGTATTTAATTTGGTATCGACTTAGTATTCCCAGGCTCTCATTGAAGAAGAGATAACTGGCTGTATTAGAAAATACTATTATCTCCTTTCCAGCCCCGGAGGGGGGAATATTCAATTCTTTTTTTCGACCTATATAACTCTATTTCAACAACTGCCTGAATGTAGAATGAAGTCGACTTAACTCTAATTTCTTTTTCTTTTTTACATTTCAATATGCCGACATGAAGACTTTTTTATGAGATACCTCTGCTCTTTTTCAAGTTCAATCTGTAAGTATAATAACATGGTTCATTTAAATGCGCAGCTTGTAAACTTCTAAGAATTGAAGATTGTCTAGTAGTATCGGTGGGATCATTTGAAAGTGAACAGCGATTAATAGGGATACTCAGAACCAAGTTTTCAAAAAAGCTAAAACCAAATTTAGAGCTAATAACGGAAATTATATTAAATTTTTCGAGGGTGCTACCATAAATTTTAAATAATATATCTAAACGTGACGGTGTGGCATAGAGGTCAGGCGCTGAGCTACTGAAGCCGTGAGTCAACGAGGGTGGATCCTGGAGCTCTCCTGGGATCCACTCAGCCTCATAAAATGGATACGCTTAATTGAGGGAATTTCTGTCGGTCGTGCGCGATTCTGATCAAATCAACTCCCTATATTATCGTTGTCCTAGAAAAAGTAGTTGCTTATGATGTCCTGAACTCCTGACTCTTCATGGGTTGTGCAGCTGTTCATATTATTATTATTATCATATCATCTATATCTAGTCTACTGATAACAGGCCAAATCTTGATAAACTTTTGACAAATCGTTTCATACTGCATCCATTTCCCTATGGAATACTATTTCTAAACTCATCCGACACTCCAGTACTCTTTCCATTTTCAAATCCCCCTTCCCTGTTCATTTAGAATTAAAGTCTATAATTTACATCTACATACAAACTGTATTAGAATTACTGCATGAAATCTGTAAATATTTATAATTTCCATTAGTATTATTTTTTTTTTTTTTGTTTTGTTTTTTCAAAAACGTATTTATCCATTCAAGTATTTCCTGTAACCGGTTTTTTTTTCTTTAATTATATTTTCCTCGTAATCTATATGTTATTCTTGTTCTTGTAAAATATATCTAGTTGTTTGTTCTTGATAGACTGATCTACTGCTGTGACTATGAATGATGGTCTGATCTCACATTACCGTATTATATTGAATTTTTTTAGCGGGTCACTGAAGAGGATCTAGGAGGGTGAATTCCGGAGAGCGAATTTGTTGATAGGGTGAATAATTGAGCAGAAATGAGAGGGAAAAATGGGAGTGAGTGAAACATTTGTAATGGTTGTACAGACCGAAATGGATTGTAAAAGGAAACTGTAGTGGTGAAAAAAAAAAATTGTTTATTATATTCTATTATTGTATATCTTTTTTTTATGATTGTACCATGAATATGTAATGTAAATATGTCCGATTACGGATTGATAAGTACGCTGTGTCAGATAGCAACCTAATGTATTTAGGCAGCATATATGAATAAAGTATTTCTCTCTACAACAGGCAGTAAAGGAGTGGAGCGTGCAATGGAACGGGAAAGGCATTGGCATCAACGGGTATATGCTGTTCTCCCTTTTCTTTGCCGACGACCAAGCAGTGGTCATATATAGCAGAGATGGCCTGGAAGAAGCGCTGAAGGCCCTGAAAAAAGATTACAGCCTGTGGGATCTACAAATAAATTTTGATAAGACCGAATACCTGCCAGTAAACTGAGAGAGAGGCCACGGACCTTCAGATTAATGGAAGTTTATTTAAGAAGGTAGACTCCTTCAAATACCTGGGGTCGACAACAGATGGGAACGGTGAGTCGGAATCTGAGGTTAGGAAGAGAGCTGGTCTGGCAAGAAGGTTGACCAGACTGTTGCACTCAGTCCTTTGGAATACGGTCATCTCAACGGACAGCAAAAGGCAAATTTTTAGAAGTATTGTTGAGCCCTCACTTAACTACGCCGTAGAAACCTGAATGCATAACCCAGGACTCTACTCCAAACTACTAGCAGCACAGATGGATTTCTGGAGGAGATGCCTGAGGATTACCCGTCTGGATAGAGTCAGGAATGAGGATATTAGAAGCAGGCTAGGGGTGACCGAAGGAGTTCCGGAGAGGATTGGAAGGAGCAGACTGCAATGGTATGGGCACTGTCAGCGGATGCCAGAACGTAGCATCCCATTGAGGGAAAAAACCTGCAAAAGTAAAGCATTATTCTTTTTTTTCTCTCTGGAAGTTATTGATATCATCAGTTTAATTTTTCTGTTCAAAGACCTGAAATTATTTATAGTTTTTTTATTATAAATTATAAATTTTATTGTTATTATTTTTTTTTTATTTTCTACTTTAGAGCTCTGAAGCCTAATAAATATTTGTATAGAGTTACTCTAAAGGGATGCATCCCAGAATAAAGAAAACAACTTATTTATTAAATATGTTTTTGCAATTCTGTGTATCTTTCTTGACCACCACCCGGACGATCTTACAATTCAACTCACTGACAGTTTATCCCGAGACGGTCACGGGCAGAGTGTCAAGTAGTATTCAGTTTATTCTGTGCCACGCACAGGTAGAGTAAGGCCTTCAAACTGTTTAGTTTACCAAAGATATCTAAGACTATGGCTAAATTCTTTGCTTCCTGTTTTCTAAGATTATTTTAACTAAAGAAGGAAACATGGTTTAGCTTTAAAGTCAGCATGCCGTCGACTTTGAAACCTGACAATTCTTCGCACCAGAGTTTTGTGCTTCATCAGTTCTAAAAATAGTTTTTGTGAATTACATTAAATTGTATTTTTGTTATCTAACATGGATAGTAGAGCAGAAGCGATAGTCCTTTCTCTACTTCTACACGGGTACGATTGACAGAAAACCATTTTATTAACACCAATAAGGCCACACCCTATAGGGTTTGTGTAAGGTGCTTTTTGAAACGAATAAGTGGAAGAAAGTAAGGAAGGAAACAAAATACTACTCTCTGGATTGTGACATCGTATCCCGTATTTCAAAATCTATCATACAAGGACTAAATACTAACGAGATAAATATAAAACAGGTTTTTTTTAGTACAAGCCAAGCATGAAAAACATAGACATTTTTTGGACTAGAATTTGTTATTTTATCACACTGTGAAAGGGTTAAGTAAATTCCTGCCATTGAATTGCGAGAAATTTTTTTTATATAGATACACAAATTTTGTTCATATTGAGGGTAACTTATTTCACATATTTCGCAAGCAATTTATCCAACCGATATGCCATGTTAATAGATATATTTAATTAAGTTTATTGTTAATTTATTTATCAATATTAAAACGTATTTTCAATTTCAAAGTATTAATGCTTGAATTTAAATTTCTACCTAAAGTGATCTTGTGGTAGGTTTGTCAGTTAGCTTAAATAATATTACATTTATCACTTAAAATTATTCCATTAAAATAGTATTTTCCCTAGTTATTCTTGGTATGCAGAAGAGTAAATCTCGGAGGTACTGAAGTCACCAAGTAAATAACATGTAAAGTTAGCGAGTAAATCCCAAAATTGACTATTTGCCTCAACAGGGAGATGTGCTTTTTAATAACTAATTTGTATGTGTGATGGACTATGGCCGACCAAGCCACTATTAACCGCCTTGCAAAAGCTCAAGTTATTTGCATTTGATTATGCTCCTTGGCCTAGGTTGTAATTACATCGGGCGGGGGTGCCCTTTGAGATTCTGATGGGAGGAATTAGTTTATAGAGGCGGTCAAAAAGGCGTGTAATATCCTCTCACACCCTCCTCGCTAAGGGATGCCTCTCAAAGAAGTGGCCGTGATGAGCTAGACCGTCACCTGTGAGCGCTGTGGATTACTGTAACTACCTTCTCTTGGGCATCCGAGGTTGTTTTAATCTCAGATAAAAATATTTTGATCTTTTATTATTTTTACTTCAATCACATTCATATATATAAATATATATAATAGTAAGATGGTGCAACATTTCGAATTCGAGATTTCGATGAAAATACACATTTTGAGGTACTCTGAGTCTAAATAATCAAGTTTCGCAAAATGGTCAGTGTGTCTGTGAGTGTGTGAAGAGCGTAGCTCAAAAACTAAAAAATCGAACGAAACTGAAATTACAGTATGCGTATGCCTAGGATATTACAGCAATAATCTTTTGTTTAGATCGACCAATCATAAGTTCCATTTTAGAAAATTGATTATAAAATTTTCTCGATTTAATATAATAAGAAGTATAATCAAGTAGTATTCAATATCAGATAGGTCTTATGCACATTGAAATAGTCTTAAATAACGAATTGAAAAAAATCTTCCCTAAAAGTATCTTTTATTTTGCTTATTTGAATTATATAACCAGCTCCCATTGTTGGAAGTTATAAGTAATAATTAAAAAAAATATATATACTAGCATGCAATACATTCAACCTAAAGAAAATTGTTTATCATTTCAGTTGGTTATAAAATTGCACATAATCGTATGTTGTAGCAAGGTTGAGGGGAGGGAGATACATTAGCCGGAACGACCCATTGACAGCACTCAGTGCAAAAAGCTATTAATTGACTGCTCTTGCAAAAAAACTTCTCGGGACCATGTTTTTTTTCAGATGCTTCAAAAAAGTAATCTGAATCTGTAATCGATCGAAAAGAAAGAATCAGGCCAGTGAGTTTTGAGATGGAGTTTGGTTGGAAACTTTGTGTATGTGCATAGGTATGTTGATAATTTTATTTCCATACACCGTGTTTTGGAGTTGGATGAGAATTTTATATTATAAAAATAATTGTTATGATATACCTAGAGTCCTCTAATAATGAACAAATTTAGTAAAACTTTCGGGCTAAGATTGTTATAATACTCGGTGACTAGCCAATATAATTTAAATAAAGACAATTGAAAGTTTGATATCAAATATTATGTTTAGTTCTAATTCAAATTTTATTATTTGTATGTTTTGGTTAGATAAATTTCAATGTATCTTTTATTCCATTAAGTTTGCTTGCAAGACTCTTCGATATACAATGTTTTCCATATCTTATTTGGCATACATGGTGGGTTTAGAAAGTTTCAAGTCTGTTTTTGTAAATACAATGCAAAAGATTTTTGTACAGTGAATTAAAAGTCTTCATCATACAACTCTCGAGCATCACCCACCCCGCTTCCAGCGCTGTTTCCATAGTCCATAGACTCACTGAAACTCTTCGCGCTGGTTCTTTTAAGGGACCTCGTCAAAGCTGTTGAACTTGGTATAATATGGGCGTAGGGAGGAATTCGCCAAGGGAGGGCTTAGCCCATTGCACACACATACACACAACTGACTGTGATCTGAAACCGAAATACGCATTATGTGCGGTAAATGGAGACGCTGACCACCCCAGCGGAAGTAGTAACTGTCCAGCTTTCCGTTCAGTGTTGAGAACAATGATGCAAATCCAACATCGCAGATGAAATTACTCCAGCTGAATTTGGTTGAAGCTGCACAGAATCTCCTTTACCAAACTGTACGGGTACAGCACATTGACGTCGCTAATCTCTGCAAACAGTACAAAAATCTGGATAGCAGCTCATGGGTATCCGATATAGTGGTATAGAGCAGCTATTTGGACTTGTGATTCCCTAGCTATCCAGAAAGTGAATAACGCATCGCACTACGTCTTTATAAGGGCGAAGACCTGTACATCTTAAGCTGCGACCCCTAACCCAGCATCACAATAGAAGACTGTGAATTTGTTGGATCACATTGTCTTAGAGGCTAGTTGCCATAGGCCAACTATCATAGCGGGTGATTTAAACGTAAGGGCAACTGAATGGGAAAGTAGCTTAGCAAATGGACGTGGTGAAGTTCTTCTCGAAGCTTTTGCTCAAATAAGTGATATGTTCCTGTGTTCATAAGGAACATATCAGGAAGATCATCTATCATCGATTTGACGTTTGTGAGTGGTCGCCTGCAACGGATCGCAACTTGGAAGGTTTGTGGATTTTATACAAACAGTGATCATCTGGTTATATTGATTACACTGCATACGCCTACAAGAAAGGGAGAATGTGAATTGACAGGATTCGTGAAGGAAAAGGCGCGTATACTGAACTCTTTTTTATCTGGGGCTTGTGATGCAGCTATGACCCATTCAAAGCCTGGAAAACATCATTTCTCAGTGTACTGGTCGACGGATACTATTGCCGATCTTCGCCGGTGTTGCAACGAAGCTAGGAGACGTTCAGCGAGCGAGACGTCTTCCGGAGTTTTTTGTGGTTCAGGAAGAGTTCAAGAGAGCTAGAAGGAACCTCCGACAAGCCATTAAAGAAAGCAAACGACGGTGCTGTAGATAACTCTGTGATGAGACGGACGCGGCCCATGGGATAGGCCTTACAAAATAGCACTCAGGAAACTTAGTAAAGACACGATGCAGCTCCCCACGAGATCGAATGTTGTGGACAATATTGTCAGAACACTATTCCCGGAACAGACGAATACTATTGAATGTATAGACAATACATACACAACGGATTTTCCACAAATCACGGAGGATGAGATAGAGAACATTGCCTCGGTATCTACAACATGGCAAGGCACCAGGATTGGATGGAATTCCTAATGTAGCTCTCAAGGTGGCACTCAGAAAACGGCCCTAGTTTTTCATCGATCTCTTCATTTCTTGCATTCGTGAAGGCTCAATTCCGAAACCTCGGAAGAGACAGCGTCACGAACTTATTCCAAAGAGTAAGGGAAGACTGAAAGACCCGTCAACCTTGGGTCAAATTCGTTTATTGGATACTATGGGTAAGGTATTTGAGAAAATCCTTTCATTCAGGGTACAAGAGTTCAGGGAGGAAGTTAATGGCCTCTCGCGAGCTCGATACGGATTTCGACAGCGATCCACGACAGATGCTGTTGGAATGGTAGTCGAAATGGTGGAGGAGAGGTGCTAAGTGTTATGCAGCAATCATCACTCTAGATTTTAGAATGCTTTTAAAACTGCAAGATGGTTCTGTATAATAGATGCCCTACGGACAATGGCGGTGCCAGCCACCATGAGAGTTCTCACAGACTAATTCAAAGATAGAGTTCTATTTTATCTTTCAGAGATTGGTCAAAGGTGACTGCTGGTGTTCCACAGGGCTCGGTATTAGGGCCTCTTCTGTGGAACGTCATGTACGATACAATCCTCAAATTGATAATGCCGGGAGGAGCCACAGTTGTGGTATTTGCGAATGACGTTCCAGTTATAGTAGCGACGAAGTACTAGGAAGAAGTTATACTCATCGCAACCATGCTGTTTCCACGTTCCGAGGTTGGCTCTCTTCGGTAGGCCTACAACTTGCAGATTACAAGACCGTTATTCTCCTAGTAACAGGAAGCAGACTGAGTCCAACTAAGTCACGGTGGGTAGGCACGAAATTCGTTCCCCGTCATATCTAGGAGTCATGATTGATGAACGTATCCACTTTAATGTTGACACTGAGTATACCAGCGCCAAATCAATTAAAATAGCATCCTTTTGTCGCGCCTTATGCCAAAAGTTGAAGGTCCCAAAGTGGCAGCAGCTGTGGGAGGCTGTAGATTCCGGTAGATGGTTTTGTAGAAGATTTCCACTGGTCCTCGCAAAAAACAAAACAAAAAAAACACACATAAATATAGTCCATTCTGAAACGTTGGTTAAACAAAGATATGTAATACGTCATTCGCAGAAATACCCCACCATTTTATTTCTACTTCTTCAAATTCAATCATTTCTTTTTAAATTTTTATTACTTATAATCGCAATAAGTTATTGACAATGCAACTTGAAATTGAGCTTAAAATTAATTATTGCACAGATTACGTACAGTACCCACACTAAATACAAAAATATAAAAGGTGGTGAAGAGGTTTGCTATGAGAGCCTTCTGGGATTGCCGGTAAAAATATTAACCACCTCTTCTACGACGGTTGCCTTCTTATATTTATTTTCAATATACATTCTGAGATTACTGAATTGGCAAACTGTAAGTTATAATAGAAAGAATGGAATCTATAAAAAGGTTCTTTTTTATCCGTTTTCTACCGAAGAATCATAATGAATTATTTCCTTTATTTGTCTCTATTTCTTGGGTCCAAAAAATCTAGGACGACACTGGAAAGAGCTTTGTGGACTATTTGAGGGATTAATGCAATACCATATTTTGTCACCATTGATTTGTTTCTTAAAACATAAATACTATATTGGTATTTTAAACTATTGACTAGTAACAGACATTGTTATTGAGGTATAAAACGTATTTTTTTTTTAAGTTTTATTATTTATATATTTTTTATTAAAATTCCACACAGACTTCGACAGAAGGATGTTTTTCAATTGTCTATATGTGTTTTCAATTGTCTATATTTTAAATAAATTAAAACAATATAAATCTTATATATACGGTTGGGTACAATAACTAAACAATGGAAATAAATTTTATTGATCGGAGATGGACATTATTTAGAGAAAATAGTTGGTGACTAGCTGGTGACTAGTTAGCGACTGGAGGGCTGTGGTGGCTGAGGGTTAGCCAACTGTCTTTTCTAATCGAGTGAGCAATTTGTCAGGAACATTGTCTACTTGATCCTACAGGGCTAGGATTCATTCCCCTAAAATATCACATCCAATCTCAATGGCAATAGATTTGTCTTCTTCGATTTTTTGTATTCAGTTTTTACAATATGATCCTAAAAGAATTTTATACGTAAATCTTTCACATCACATTAACTAAAACTTAATTTATGTCTGAAGAGGGAAATGTTTTATTTTGTTGCCCAATGTTGCCAAAATACAGTGTGTTACTACAAGTACACAGCATACTAGTCCGTTCAAGGATAAAATATAAATACTACAATGAGAAATTCACAAAGTTATGATAAAATATAAATTCACATATAAGTGATTAACAAAGTTATGTTTTTTTCATTATAACTATATATTATAATACATTATTCTTTATATATATAAAACTATGTTGCAATAATGTTTCCCTGTATTTTGATCTTTGTTTGTTTTTGTTCCATCAATTAGCTCTTCCTTTTTTTTTCTTTCTCTATCATCTTGTTTTCTTTCTAACTGCACGTTATAATTTCTTTTTATTCCCCTCCCATTCATCATGCATTTTTTCCCTGGGGATTTAACAGAAATAATCAATATAAGTAGCTATACAAATTTTATTTAAATTTATTGAATCATTAAATGTTTGCTAAAACTGTCGAGACACATACATAAAAAATATATTTAAAAAAACCTAATCATTAGAAGTCTTAGGAGTTAAGTTTAAAAAAATAATTAAAAACCATTAAATAAATTAAAAAAATAAATAAGTAACATATAAATTAATAAGGTAATACATTAGCTAAAAACGAATAAACTGATAAAATTATCCCAGAAGGTTAAAAACGAATACATAATATTGGATCTTTAGCACACTTGCTCAGCCTCCACTGGCTCATTACCAGTGATGCTGCAAGAGGGATGCGCTGGGATCTCTTGAGCTCTGCTCTACCCCTCACACGTGGGGGATAGAGAGGGCTCAGGGATCCTCAGGACGATTGTGTAAATATTGTATATATTATTTTATCATTATGAAGCTATCATTGAATTATTTATTTATTTTTCATACAGATAGTTTGATAATGTTCATCTTGTCTATTCTTTTGCTTGTATATATTTTAAGAGAGTTTTTTTTTTATTTATTTTATTTTTTTTTTATTTTTTTTTATTTTATTTCATTTATTAAAATTTTTTTATTTTAGTATGTATGAGATCATCCATCACTATTACCTATTAGCTAATTCCCATGCAGGTGAAGATGTATAATATCTAGGAAGTTCATAATAATATTTTTGGCCAAGATGGCTATGTCCCTAACGCTATCACTCAGGTCTTCTAAAACGTTCCTTGTTCTAATTGGAATTGTTTCACGTGATCCAAACCAAAGGCTTCTCACCGTGAACTCCCTAAATGTTTAAATAAACCACCTAAATTAACACTATTGGAAAAACATTAGATTTAAACTTGTCTTCCCAGACAGCATTCCCCGCTACACCTGTAACAAGAACTTACAGGAAGACTTACGAAATCCCTATGTACAATCAGCTGTTAAATAATTATGTAAACGGCTGCATTACAAACTTTCTATACAATCAAACCTAATTCAAAGGCAATCAACAGGAGTTCTACTTGGCCCAAGACGACGTTTACAAAGGAGCTGCAATAGAGATCTTCTACAATAATTTGAAAATTTCAATTTTTATGGAGATGTTACCAATCTATGACCTTTACTTCATGACAATATCTTTTACACTATTTTTAGCAATCATGTTCACTGATTGTAAAACATTGTTAAATTTCTGAATTAATTAAATAAAGTTTAAAAAAAAAGATCACCGAACATTGAATAGAAATAGCAGTTTAGGCTGACGTCATGAATAGGTTTCTAACTGTAAACAATCATCATGTCGTAATAATGTACAATATTTTCTATTTATTTATTCATAAAATTTACTTAATTGTAAAAAATATATTAAAAGTATATGTGCTATACAGAATATAGATTATCAAAACATTTGCTTGTGTACAAACGAAACCATCTTTTTTTCAGATGCCTAATAGGTTTATCGGAAATAAATTAGGAGAGTTGGTTACGAACTATTGCGTTAGGAATTTGTAATGAAGGAGATATATCTATTTCGGTACAATATTCTGAAATAACAAGGTCTTTACGGAGAGAGTCGATAGTGATCCGTATACTCAAACCGGGCAAAAATAAGCTACAACCCAACAGTTACCGGCCAATATCGCTTACCAGCTGTTTGTCAAAACACCTGGAGAAAATGGTTAACAGACGACTGATGTGGGTCATTGAAAAATTGAACCTCTTGTCACCAATACAATGTGGATTTAGGAAAAGCAGATCGACTATAGACCAGCTTGTGATTCTAAACACTTTTATAGATCAATCAGAAGCAGTAGGTATATTTTTTGATATTGAAAAAGCCTATGACACTATAGACCGGAAAAGTATAACAAAAACGCTACATGAATGGGGGTTCAGAGGAATGTTGCCAAAGCTTCCTACAGAAAAGATATATCAGCGTAAGAGTTGGAGAATCAACCTCAAGTCTTAAAGAAATAGTTAATGGCATTCCTCAGGGAAGTGTATTAAGTTGTACACTGTTTGCAATAGCAATAAATTCTATAACAACTGT
>NW_027114465.1:1207054-1224592 GCF_000696795.3 Halyomorpha halys | reverse complement strand
AAAAAGGAAATAGTCTACATTCAACCATCAAATGTCAAAGTCAAGAAGATAGATAAAGTAAAAAGGGTGTAATACCTAGATGTTGATCGCCCTGAATAAAAATCTAATCTAATCAATCTTATTATTAATGTTAAAAAAGTATGAATTATAAATTACCCTACCTTAATTTTATTATCAGATAATCAACATAAGTCATTACAAATATTACAGGTGATTTATTTTTCCTACATATAAATAAGTTCAAACAGTTTTCTTTCGAAGTTTTTATTTTCTTTGAGTAAAATCAATCGATTTTCAAAATAAAAACTATCAGTACATTACAAATTCTATTTTAGTTTATTTTCTCATTTGTTTCAGTTTTAAAAAAACAAAAACCATCATTCAATTTTATTTTATTCAAAATAAAAACCATCATTATATTACAAATTCTATTTTAGTTTATTTTCTCATTTATTTCAGTTTTAAAAAACAAAAACCATCATCCAATTTTATTTTTATTCAAAATAAAAACCATCATTATATTACAAGTTCTATTTTAGTTTATTTTCTCAGTTATTTCAGTTTTAAAAAAAACCAACAAAATTTAAATTAATCAGGTACAACCATTTTGATCACAAATTAATTTTACTTAAAATTTCAGCATAATATTGGTTCAAGTTTCTTGTGCCTAATTTAAATTAACTGTATGATTATTTTTTCCGATATATAAGTAGCTTTTAATATTTCCTCTTGAAGATATTATTTTATTTGAATAAAATCATTTTATATGATATTTTCAAAATCAAAACTATGTTCATTTCTGGATACATGCTGGACCGATACGGTATTATTTGGGTCTTTATCCTTATTTTTTACATCATTGCTATGCTGATACATTCTTCTTTCTTTCTTATGTTCCAGATCTATTAATTATTTAGTTAATTGCAAATTAGACACAAGAAACTTGAACCAAAATTATGCTGAAATTTTAAGTAATTTTTAATCAAATTGAGACTAATAATTTATAATCAAATTTTGCAGGTTTTTAAAACCTTAAATAAATTAGAAAATAAACTAATTTAAAGAAAAAATAGAATTTGAAATATAATGAGAATATGTCAAACCTGGTCTGTGAGGTAAGTTAAACAATGTGTTTAGATAAGGTGACAGATAGAACAAATAGACAATTATAATAAGTGAAATAAAATAAGAATATAAAGATAACAATTTGGTAATTTAACATAATATGAGGGTTATTTAGTAATGTTTCCTCATTTAATTATAAATTAGAGGTTAAATGGATCCAATTGTGTAAGTACAAGGCAGAATAACCTGAAACTTTTTTGATGACTTATGTTAATGCTATGATATTAAAATTAAGGTAGGATAATTTATAATTCATAATGTTTTAAAAGGTTTAATAATTAGATTTTATTCCAAGTCGTAAATAAATTGATGTCCTTGTAAATAGGCAATTTGGATGAGCCGTTGGGATTGAAGTGGATTAATAAAGAAGCTGAGACTGGATACATTTTATTATAATTAATGTACCAAATGAGTCTAAAACAAAAAGTTAATATATAATAGATCAAATTGATGTATTTGACTAAAATTTAATAAATCACCATACACTAAAGAGCTACTGATTGTTTATTGAGCAAGAACAATATCTTACAACATAAAAATAAATTGGAAATAAACCAATTGCTATCAAAGTAACATATAATATATATTCAAATTAACATATTAAGTTTTATTTGCTATTTTACCTTACTTATACATCAGTCACCATCCCTTCTATTCGATAGCAGGAGTATTGGTTTCGGCACAGCGCCAGTAGGAAATGAAATAAAGCAACATGGGACCCCGGCAATAAACGGAGACCCTCTGAAACTGCTGACTGCGAATCCAAACAGTCTCTTTACGCCCCCTTTAGCCAGCAACTTAAAACATAAGTTGGCTGTCTTAAGTGATAAGTCACTGATCTCACAAAAAAGTTGCCAGTAACATTAAAATCAGAATAAAATATGTAATAGTCTAAGATCTAGACGAAATTCCAACAATAATAATATTAAAAGGCTCAGTGAAACCGTGGGTTCAATGCCGATACCACCAATCGTTCTCTACATCTGTCCAGTGGTGCCAATCCAAATCAAATCTACTAAATCAGTCTTGACGTAATCTACGTTTCGGTCTACACCTCGGACGTTTATTCTTCGGTTTAGTGTTTATTAACATTTTAGGGATCCGTTCATTACTTGGTCCTACAACCTTACATGCCCATCTTATTCGCCAAAATGCTGTAGTCTGAATTATATTTGCTGAGTGTAGTTCCCTGAATTTAGCATTGTTAAAATATCAATAAGATTCATTAGTCTAGACCAGGGTTGTCCAACTTACGACCTGTGATACCATTTTGTGTGGCCCGCGAGAGAGTAATGTACAAAACAATTCTTTGAAACGCCTTCGTTTTGAAAGATATTATAATTAGATATAAAAAAATGGACACTTAATATGCTGGTTTATAAGCTAGTTAAAGTAATGTAGTTATTTATAGTTCTGAAATTAGCCGCCCAACTTAGGACAAAAAAAGTCATAAATATAATTATTTTCAATTTCTTGAGACTGGTATTTATTTATTAAATAAATCAAATGGTATCCTATTTTAGTCTCAACACTCTTTATTACATTAACAGCCCAACGTTTCGGCCAAATCGGCCATCCTTAAGGTCTATCTTCGAATATAAATTCTCAACTCACATCAAAAGTAAAAAACACCCTATTCTTTTCAAACTTCAATAATTTTTAAATCTTTTAATTTTCGATTAATCAACACTATCACTATCATATAAACAAATCAATGTTCAGAACACACTGGGAAAGTGTGTCGATACCGAGGTAGTTTATAAAAACTACAACAGAAATAATCTTTCTGATGTGTCTTTACTTCATCTCATTAGGTTGTCTAAAATAGAACTAGAGATGGATAATAGCTCGTTGGTGGACACAGCTTCTTTACCACAATGTTCACACTAAATATACATTTTGATTGTCATTGTAATATTTGTATAAATTCATAAGTGATAAAAATATTTTGTCTTTCTATTTTCCTTATTACCTCTAATCTTATTGATACTTTAATGTTTAAAATTTAAAGCATGTTATTATTTTTATTATATTAATATTTTATTTTTTTTTAAAGTTTTTAATTTTGGTCCTTAAGGCTATGTAAATTGGCAACCCTGGTCTCGACAAAATACAAATAGGAATTTGTAGTCGCGCTTGGTAAAAATGGTTTAATTTCCAGATTTCTAAATATTTTTGATATTCTTAATCCACTTTCAGGAATCTGGAAAGTTTCAAGGTTATACCTCAGCTTTTTTAGAATATAAATAAAAGAAAAAGCCGCTTACAATTCGTTAATGTCTATGCATTTAATTTAATTTTTTTTTAAAAATGAAGAAACCTTTATCGGCACATAGGGAGCACTTTGCACCACTTTCTAAAATTATTATTAATCCCTGAATTGATATCTAGTGCGATATGAGTAAAATAAAAATAATTTTTGTTTGAAAATTCTGGAAAAAATAAACATAGTATACATTTTATTTTAAAATAAAAAATTATAAATACAAAAAGATATTTGTATTGAAATGAATTTTTACGCCGTTTTTCAATTTCAGGCGCTTTTTAAATATTCCTCCATTTAAAGTATCGTCTTATATTATACTATATATATAAAAGGAAAATGGGTCGAATCTTTGTCCACAATAAACCTTTGAATTACTGGACTCATTTACGTGCTATTTTTTTTTCCAAAATATTCTCTTTCACTTTGGGAAGTTTAGAGATAATGAAATCCCCGAATTCTAAAGTAGAAAAAAATTATGAACAAAACTAAGCGTTTCTGGTTTGTAGCTCTGAAAGTATAGGTTTCTTGTATAATAATAGACTCTTTCTGAAGAATATGATAAAATTATTACTGATTCTATAAAGCTATATTATATTTAGAAAAAAATATAAAAACATTGAGGCATGGGTAAAGAAGGTCAACAATTGTTTTTTTAAGAGAAAAGCATATTCACATTATAAGTGTCGTCTCAAACTATTAAATACCATTTTTCAAGGAAATTAAAAATTATAAATTTTTCACCTTGATTTATTTGAAGGTTATTTTTTTTCTTCCAGTGACTATTGTTCGTATAATCGTTCATAACTTCTCTTTATCTTATCCAATTCCTACGTTAAAAGAACCGTTGGAAAGCTGAACTTCTGCTCTTCCAGCCTAACTCAATAAATGTTAATTTAATGCCCTTACAAGCGAAATATGGGTTTCAAATAAAGAAAAATTTTTGAAACGTTTTATATTATAACTCCAGTTCTAATTTAATTAGACCTGGTCTGTGATCCAGTTTATTGAGCCTTAAACCACAGCCAAGTTTGGTGTAGATTGGTTGGGTCGTGTTCTGTTTTGTCTTTTTTTTTTTTAAATATTGGTTTGATTTGTATTACTAAACCAAAATAATAAAGTATACGTAAATGTTTAATTTTAGCTGAATCCAATAAATTATAACAAAACTATCAATTTTTTTCATTAAATCCATACACATCCTTAGATATAGCAATAGCGAAACATTGGCAGGTCAGCTAGAACAAAATGGAAATAAATAATTTTTGTCCTTTTTTTGTTTAAATGGTCTGAAATTATAATTTATACCGACTTTGGAAACATCATTGATATCCTTAGTCGTTTTATCATTCAAATGATCATATACCTATTATGTAATAAATCAAAAGATATGACTATTTTTTATGTTTGTTTCTGTTAATTAGTAGGATAGAGGCGTTTATGTTGAAGTAAGAACCGTTGTAACTTTATCATTGGGTTAATTAGGGTTACACTATCCAGCACACAAGGTTACTAGGGTCCAAATTAAGTTGCTACCCCTTTGGCCGTTAATTATAAACGAGGGGTATCATGTTGTGTCCTAGGGCTCTAAGCGATGGTCTTCCAATATGGATCGTCCAGTGCTTTGTCAACCCTACCTCTGTCGGAATATCTGAAAGAAATTCAGTTCACAAAAACTACTTTTTAAAACGTTCGTTTGGAAATATTTAGTTTTTTTAGGTAATATGTTTTTATTATTAATGATATTAAAAAAATAATTGATATATATCCATGTAGTTAATTTTAAGTCGGACAAAAGAAATTTCAACCAACATTATGCAGAGATTTTAAGTAAAATTAATTTATGATTAATATGGTTGAATTTTAGGTAATTATTAATAATTGAATACAATAGTATTTTTAATAATAAAATTGAACAAAATATAGTTTAAAATAAAATTATAATATGCCTAACCTAGCACTAAGGTGGGTTAAACGATTGTAGTGGATAAGTTTATAATAATAGAACAACATAATATGTAAATAATAGAATTTAAATGTAATAGTGACGAATATGGGTCATTAAATATAGAACGATGTAAATGTATTAATAAATGAATATGATTTGTGTTGATTGATTGATTTTTAACTGTATTATATTTCCCCTGGGTATAATAGCTAGAAAAATGGAATTAATTAATGTTAGGCAGTGAAAAAAAATTGAGGAATGTTTATTTTAATTGATGATTTTAATTTTTTTATAATATTATTGTAATGAAAGCTGTTATTTAATAGACAGTCCTTGGTGATGGCTAGCTTGGACGGAATGTTGAAAATTTAATATGAATCTATGAAAATTCCGAGAGACTACCTGGATATATATTGTGATAATTGAATCATAAAGATCTCGAACAAGATAATTAAAACATATTATAATTAATATAGTTAAATTAAAAAATGATACTAATGTCAATAAATGATAAATGAAAAAATGACGAAGTCAAATTGACCTTGTGATTAGTCAAAATAAATAGAGAATGATGAAACGTTAATCGAAATGATTTCGCTTTAGCCTTTGATCCCTTAAAGACAGACATTAAGTAAATACATAATTTTATTAAATAATTATTATCTTTAATTTTAAGAATTATAATTTCATTATGATAAAGAGTTAGAATTTTGGGAAGTATGGTATGGCTTCTAACCATATGGGTTCAATAAAAAAGAGGAGAAATTCGTTTTTTCGACCTTCTGGCTGGGTGATGTGGGTGTTGAGAATTGGCCTATCCTCGTAAAAGATGTCAGATGAAATTATTGTCCATTGATTCAATGTGCTGGCGAGTGCACTTTATTGGTTCCAACGTCCATATCAAATTCAAGTAAATATTGAAGATCAAGTCGTATTACATATGTATGTAGCTGTATCGTTTTAAAATGAATGCTGTATTTCGATTAAATTTAAAATATTTTTGAAAGCGTCCGGATGAGTTATTACTTTTTGATCTCCATTTATTGTTTTAAAAATAATTTTTAAATTCTTAAATCATTATTAAATAGAAACACTTTATTGAAAAGCTCAACTGCATTAATTTACTACGTACACAGAATACTTTATTTATTTAAGATTTATATACCTGGTAGTATTATATGATATTTTGTTCTTTTTTTTCTTCATATACATATACATATACTTTTTTTTTCATAATTTTATTATTTCTCTCAACCCAACAGATTTTGTCCTTTACAATATAGCTAGTAAAAATTTTAAATAATATTAAGAAAATATATATTCTTACATAGTATTGAACAGAGATGATATTTAATTAAAAGCTAAAAACACTATCCAACACACATACACTCACACAAGAAAATGAAAGTAATAATTATAAAAATAAATAATAAATAAACAAAGTAATAGATATAAAAATAATATGTATAAAAAATTAGGTCTGTACCAAGGGTGTAGTACTTTGTGAGGAAGTACTGTTACTAGACCAACGGTTGCTCAGAATCACGCTCGACCGCCAATTTTTTACACTATTAAGGGTACTTAATGCCACAGCCGTCAAGTTTTCATTTCGTGGGACCACCATAAAAATAAAAGTTAATCCCCGAGGCCGATTTCTAACGGGCGACGCTGCAGTTCGAGTTGTAAGTTGTTAAGACCTGCTTATCAACTCCCACGGCTACAAGCGGTCCGAAGTGTTATGCGCCTTGATTTTGATAAATTTTCTATAGAAGTGAAAGTTTTTGTTTGAGACGAAGTAGTTGTTCACTCCTGTCCTAAAAAATGTTTCAGTGAGTAGAAATGCTTCAGTTTTTATTTATCTATTTCATATATTTGTTAGTTCCCTGAGTGGTTAAGTGAATCAAATCTCAAATATCGACCATGGTTTGAGCATAGCATTTATTATTATTTCCTCAGATCTAATGAACAGGAGAAATAAATTGAATAAACTGATTCAATTATTTAGAAAGACAAAATTTCACAATTCACAGAAAAATTCACACGCAAACGAATGAGATTGATAATGAGCATATTGCCTGACTAATATCAATTAACGAATGACATGTAAGGCATGAGGAAGAACAGGGCTCAGCGTTACCTCTTGCATTCTCATGTTGGTTTGCTCCCTCATCCATCCAACGACATCTGGAAGTTAATTTTTGTTGTGAGTGCGCCAGCGGATGAACAGTTTGATGTAAAAGTTTTATGTTATCCGATAAAAAGTACAAGAATGGTTATAATGTGTTTTTTCCGAATGGAGATTATTATTTTTTACAAGACCCTTGCCATGCGTCTCGAAATACTAAAGCCAGTTTTTGGGAAATAGACATAAATTTTTTGGAGCAGCCGACAGTTTCATCAGATCTAAAACCAATTAAAAACTCCTGGAAACACCTCTATAAGGTGGTTTACAACTGCGGAGCTTCTCAAAGTGACGAGCAACTGTCACAGAAATATTTACAGAAGAAAAAAAACCTTAATTAAATGACTACATTAAAATGGGCAAGTAACGATGCCGTATATTGTCCATTCGACTGAACCTGTTTTCTTCTCTCACGGAGCATGTAGAAAATGTCCTCCTCCGGAGTCCATCTTCCCCCTCCGTAAGCCTTTTTCAATCGTTCCTTGACCCCTGGCCAAGGTGTCATCAGCTTGGATGTGATTAAGGATGCTCCGCTTAATTCTGCAAATTAGCTTGCATTCTACTTCAACGAAATAGCATCATTTCTATCCAGCAAGTCCTCCGATACTATGGGCTCCATTCTTTCTATGATGCGATCGCTGCTTTTAAGGAAGTGGTTAAGTTCGCCAATCTCACCTGAGAAACGTTCTAAGTCTGAGATAGCCTTCTTTAGATCTTGCGACGTGGCTGTCCTGTGTTGCAGGAGCCGCAGGACCCGCTTGATCAGGCGGCGGGAAGTTCATAACCGGCTCTCCTAACCGTGGTTGCTTTTCGTTAACCATGATGAGATTAAGTTGATAACCGAGAGAAGAAGAAGAAAGAAAGAAAAAAAATCTTTTTTATTTTTAAACAGAAAGAATTTAAAAAAATTGCCAGCACACAGAATTGCCGGGTTTTGGCACCACTTATGTGAAATCGGGTGAATATAATAAAAAAAAAGAAAAAAGGGGGACAGAAATAACTTATTAACTCGCTGGAATAACACTGCTTTATTTCTCCTTCTAATCTTTCTTATATACATTTTGTGTGTTTGTTTACGAGGGGAGTTAGGATTACGGCTGATACTGTGCCTGGCCATCCCGTAACTCACATATACGTGTTCATGCTCACAGATTCTTTATAAATATTTTTAAAAATTCAAATAATATTTACGTTAAGTATTATTTCTCTCTCCATCTTATTTGAGACTTTTAATTGCTATTCTTCCGGAATTGGGAGGACAGAAGTTGGTTGAAAATACGGGATTTAAAGATTGGAAGGGTATTAGAACAACGAATGAAAGAGGGAATAGAATTCCATAGGGAAGAGCAAACACATTACAGCAAAACACAATAGGTAATTTTTATTCATTAATAATTAATTTATGTTTTATTAAGATGGGGACTTAAAATTCGTTTCAATTTAAAAAAAAAGATCAATGAAATAACAGTAAAGTTAAAAAAAAAAAAAAAAAAATCATGCTGCATTATATTCATTAAATGTCATTATACATCTTCATATTTTCACAACGCTTTCTAGGAATTATTCTTAAAAAGATTCTTTTATTATTTTTTTTTTGTGAGTATTTCTATATACAATGCTCCCGCCGTCATGGTTATTCAAAAGAAAGATAGATAAGGCCCTAATATGGGGTCCCTTAGAAATTCAGGAAAACATAATTCAAATGAGATGGAGGGATTATTTTTCTTTTCATCGTTTCCCTCCTGCAATAAGAGATGATCCTGAATGGAAAACATGGTGATAAGATTCTAAAATCTTTTCCAATCTCAAAGCGCGATCCGGCCCCGGAGAAATATTGTATTACTTTGCCCTTTTTAAATTTATAATATTAATATTAATTGTAATAATTCCATTATTGATTTATTATTTAATTATATAATTATTAAACCATTACAAAATTGAATAGAATAGTATTTATTAAACAATTAATACAAGCTACATTAAGTTCAACAAATATGTACATTGCTGCTAGTACCAAAAGAAATGGAAATTATACGATGTTCCTCTTCCTCAGAGCTTCTACTTTCTATCCTTTGAAGCTGAAGGTCATTATCATAGATATGGAGTTTTGAGGAAATTCTAGTAGGATATTTGTGAATAAAATAAACATTTTGTCGATATGGTTTGTAATCGTCCCATCATGCTTTATACTGAAATATATTGAATACAAGTTTACTCCTTCGAGAACTCTCTCATTAGAGATGCTTCCTTCTTATATTTAATTATATCGAAATACAAGCGATATTTTGTTCGTTCATTTAAACAATACAATATTATCAAAAAATTGTATTCAACACAGAAAATTGGTAAAGCTGTATATTGTTGTTGCTTGTATTGTGAATGTGAATTTAAGAAAAAGATGAAGAGAAAAAAAAAGAAATTAAGATAAAATAAAATTTTAGAGTGACAATAACAGAATTGATGAATATAGGATTTGAAGGATGTCCTGCAGCACCCTGAGCTTCAGTCTTCCGGTTGTGGTTGGGTATAATAATTAAAATAATAAAATAAAATGCTCGCCTGCCAAAATAATATTGTATATAAGAATTTTTTTATACTATCTCAAAAGTTATCTAAGCTTCAAAAAACAACATCATTAGGAAGGACAACATAACAACATCATGCTTTAAAAAGAAAATCTTTTTTTATTTTTTAAATTATTTTTTACAAATCGCTGGGAACCTTTCCAAACCTTTGAAGGAAGCTAACCTATAGGATCTGATTCCATATTGTGGGAAACAAATATGTCACAATCTCACAAGAGGAGATCATAACACAAAATAAGACCATCCTTCCCCGCTAGACCCACCCTACTAAGACCCTCGGGGAGCTAGGTCCTATATCACTTTTGAAATATTAGCTTAAAACGGGAATGGGAACCTTTCAAGATAAATAAATCGAGCAATATTTAAAAAAAGGCTGAGATTGAAAACCGGCATGAATAAATTCAAATAAATAATAAATAAAAATAATATTAATTTATTAATTTTTGTCTACAATGAAGAATATATTTTTTAGGGTGGTTATTTCGTTCTACTTTTGTTACCATTGGATTTAGCGTAATAATACTTAAGAAACCTAAATTACTAAAACTAATATTTCATAAAAACAAACACTCCCCCCCTCCTCCAAAAAAGCATCCTTCCACTATATCAATTTTTATTGACTATTTTGAACCTACAATGTCATAAACGATTTTTTTAATAAAATTTCATAAGCCGACAAATTTGTTTCTATGTCCTATTTTACTTACACTGTATTTTATTTCTCTTACCTGGCCTCGTAATAAAACTTTGCCTCTATTCGAGCCCTCTCAAGAAGTCACGTGATAGGTTCACAAACAGTTGAGGTTGGAATTAACTCTCTCGGGGATTTCGGATATGAAAACCTTGACTTGAAGCATATTGGAGTCTCTCCTCTGCCTTCGTGTTCAACCCTCTATGCTTCAAGCATGAAAGTAAAGCAGTTTTGCAGTGTCGCCTTTTAGCAGTCACTGGATTCAAATTAATTATAAATTTTATAAATGGAATGTCAAGGTTGAAAATATGTTTAATAATTTTTTTTTCTAGCTATCAACTTTTCGAATAAAAAAAATCTAATATTCGGTTGCGTTCGTACTCTTAGAGGTATTCCGTATTATTTATTCCACTTCTAATGCTTATTTCTCTAATTTAAGGGTTCTTTTGCGTTTAAAGAAAACAAAATTTGCTTATAAGCTAAGAATTATTTATCTTTTCAAAAAGAGAAGAAATTCCAAATCGGTATAAAATATAATTTCCACACAGAAAAATATTTATACTTTGCCTGAGTATTGCCTTTGACAGGCTCTTTGATGATTTAGGATCATTTATATAATTAAAAAGAGAAACGGGAAGAGTTGAATATAAATGCTAAATTATTTATCATCTATCTCAAGCCGTGGCAATCTTTGAAGACTTTAATATATAAATATACAATTAATTCACCCGACCATTTTAAATGACACACCATTATACAATAATAATTTCAAAAGGTGATTGTAAGGAAGATCTTCATTGCAACTTGGCTGTGGGCGCATCACACAAATTTAACTATATATACATATATGCGTCCCCAGGTTCTGTGTGGATTGGTGAGTTCGCATTGAAGTTATAGCTATTTTAGTGATTTTCAAAATTCTGAATAAAATAATTTTTATTTTACTTTATCTATGCAATTTGTATTTTAAAGTCTCTTAAGTCACTTGATTTATCAGAAATAGTCGATCACATCGCGAAATTCAGTTCAAAAATTTGTATTACAAAATTCCATTGCCCTTTACCAGGAGCTGAAGGTGCAGTTGCTCATGGCGTAGCAAATCCAACTCCATATCTAAGTTAATTGCAAGACATTTCAAACTCTGTATGCATTTATTATTATTTATTTATTTATATTATTTTTTCTCAAATTGTTTTTGGTAGATAAGTCAATCATTTATTTCATTATTATTATTTTCTTTTTAATAACAGTTGTTTTTGGTTTCTTTAATTCTTTACATATGTATTGTTATTATTTCTTAGCTAAATTATTTTAATAATTAATATTATTCAATTGTCATTGTAAATCGTTAGGGGTGTCTTTTTTGCAAGAGACAAAACCCCCACATTATGAATTGTTATATAACATTGTCATGTTGCATATAAGTATATATATGTAAATATAAAGAGTACAGCGATAGGATCAGTATATTTTAACTTTATAATATAACTATTTAAATAATATACAAAATCCAAAATACAAAAATAATTAAACATGATTATTAATGATTATAAAACATCAATAATGCAGAAAGAGAATTCCCAAAAGAGAAAAGGAGAGACTATTGAAAGAAAACAAACTCTTTTAAGGTTCCCTATTTCACCGTCAAATTACAGCTTGTCTTGATTTCCCGGAAAACCGAAATGGAAAAAGAGGGCTCGGGCCGTCGAGTAACAAATGATTTGGCAGTTGTGTGAATGACAATTTCCGAATCGTCTGGTTTTGTAATCAACTCTTCGATTGTAATTTCCATGTTTTTCATTTGTTTTTAACAAACAGAATCAGAAGGTCAACCGAGGCCTGGGTCTGATTTCTGTGTCGAGCTATGATTGATGTTGTGTCGGTGTCAAGATATCATAGCTCCTTATATAGTCTTATTCTTTTAGATAAATTTAAAGCTAATTTATATATATAAAAAAAAATAATAATGTTTTATTATATAAAATGTCCCTAGTTAATAAATAATTATTTATTACAGCAAATAAGTAACTATGACTAATAAATAATTTAATAATGAGGTGTTTATAGTTGACTGTAGATTCAATATGAGGAGAATGTTGTGGGGGTGCGGTCAGTAATTATTTTAACCTGAATAACGAACTGAAAACCGTGACTAGATAACAACAAACTTCTTTTGTTTTCTAACAACCTTAATTCAGAGAGAAAAAAAAAGAAGATAGTAACAAAAAAAGTTAAAACTATACATTACAATAAATTAAGTATATAGTGGATAATAGTAATAAAAGATAAAATTGATAAAAAAAAAACTTTGAATTAAAACCTTAATTTTTGTAATTGAAGTGCTACGAGGAAGCTAATTCTATTAAATGATTTTATGTTCCACTTATGAAGATTGGTACTTCAAAACCAAACTTAAAATGAAGTCATCATCTACTGATTTTTTATTAAATGTTGATTTTAAAAAAGATATAACTTGGGAACTATTAAACATAAATAGATGTTTTAGGGCTCACATTTTAGCAAATTTACTCTTATTTAAATGATGATTTATGAAATTTTCAGTGTTTTTGGTGGTTTTAAAGATATAGAGCTCTCAATGAATTTTTTTTTACGTTTTAAAACAGTCGCCATTTTTCATTCTCCCTGACTATACTTGCCAGACTCATCACTTATGACTACTTACTTAATAATTTTCATTAAAGTAATCAAATAGGTGGAATAACTGACTTGAACTGATGTGTGTGTTATTGTTTCGTAAGATTCCACCGTTGCTATAGAAGAAAGATGTCAAATCTGTCTTAATGCTCAATGGTAATCAATTTCAAATAATAATTTTGTTGAAACACATATTAATTTAATTATAATTTATAAATAATTCATAAAAATAAAACCTTTTATTTTTATTTATTTAAACTAAATATATCAATAAATTAATAATTAAATTAAAATTAAATAAGTCATAAAACTTTTAGATGTTAATGCTAAACAAAGCGTTGATAGATACATTTTCGTAGGAATTTTTGTTTTTTGTTTTTGTATAGAGTCCCTTCATTTGTATTTTCAGTCGGGGCATTTAACCCTGAAACACTCTCTAATATAGCAGTGTTTTTTAAAATCTAAATACGGTTTTTGAGATAATTTTTTTCAGTACAATTTATTGTTTCTTTGACAAAATTTAAATACATCCTTCAACAAACGAACCATATAAAAAAATTAATAAATAATGATAATAATGGTGGTAATAATAATTTTTATTACCAATGATTAATGATAATAAAATTAAACAATGGTTGATTTTTTAATTGTATTTATTATTGTTTACAATCAATACAATAAAAATGGTAAAAATGAGTTTGAGGACGTGAAAAAGGCGTAAAACATTTGTATCAGTGCATGTTTTCTAGGAGTAGTCTTTACCTTGTGGAATTCTTTCTCATCTTACTCTTAAAACGTTCACTTATAACGAGTATTGGTTAATCCCTCCTTCGGGGAATTGTCAGAGGAACCACACTCCAGCGGGCCAGGAATAGAGTCATCAGTGAGGAGCTCAACGACGGTGGACTTCGACTTCGGTCCACGACTTCCGTGGACTATGTATTCTTATCTTAAAATGCCATGCGGCAATACAAGATTCGATGTGTATATATAATTAGGTTTAAGTCAATTGTATATATTTGTATTTATTTATAAATAAAGCCATTAGGAGGTAGAAAAATAAAAGTACGGCGACAGGGTTAGAAACCCATTAGGAGAGAAACCTTTTCGCCTAAAATAATTAGAAGTGAATCTCTCCTACTTCCTTCGCTCCAAAAATACCAGAATTAGGCTTGGTCTTATATTATCTTTAAAACAATTACTAATAACGCTTTACTAACTGCGAGTAGAACAGGACTCCAAAATAAAAATTTACTTTATAAAATTCGAACAATATTGTAAAATTATTGTAAATCGCCCAAAAATGGGAATCGGCGCGAATAAAAAATATCGGTGGCACTCCATAAAAATACTTTTTACAGGCCTCTGTTATGTTTCCATAATGCAATATAAATTTATAAAAGAAAATTTATATAAAATATATCAATATAATTCAGCCGGTTTAGAGAGGTTTATTGCTTTTCCGAGCTATTAAACATTCAAGCTCGATCAATATACATTGGCCTAGCTCTAGATTCTTGTCACCAACCTTTCAACTTTAATTTAGACGTCACTAAAGAACAACACTATGACAAATGCGGCTAGCAATCATGTTAATGTGAAAACCGAGCTTGTGTTTATAAAAATGAAAACAACCAGCTATTTTCAAAAAGGTCAACAATAACAGACCTAACAAAAATAGTGGTATCACGGTGAAAATTTAATTCATTATCTCGTTTTCACAACCGTGGCTGGGACGAAAAAACAACAGAGCGTGGAAGGATTGGGTGTCAGAAAATATGACTGGTTGAAAGGGTAAAGCAAGCAGTCCAATGACAATAGTTATTGTTTTAAGTATCAATTAAATCTTTTCTGTAAACATCATAACTCATAAGTAAAAATAACGAGAACTTTCATGTCTTTCAATTAATTAATTAGGTATAAACGCGGAGAATGGTTCAATATCACGCGATTATTGTTAATTTTAATATGGTTAGATGCAAATTTACCTCCAACTGGACGAAAAGAACAAATGTACAAGTTAAAAATCTACTAAAGTGCAAAGTACAACTTTTTCATTTTTGAGATAAACAAATCAAACGTCATAAGAGGGTTAGGGAGTGACTTATCACTAATAGCCATTAGCTAGATTGGATGGTGAATAATTAAACTTTTGCAAGCTTAACACCGCTCATTCATTTCAATTTTTTATTTATTGAAAATTAATTTAATTAGCTATCATAAAAAAACAATTTTTAAAGTTTATAATTCTAAATTTAAATTTAATTGAAAAATAAGAATTATTTTATTGTTTAAAGTTATAGCAGTCAGGAAATTAGTGTTAACAAGTCGAAAGGAGTTTGTTGATTAAGTTCAACTATGTTTGGCTCATTATAATACGCGGTCAGTTGGCATGTAAATTACGTCCCATAAGGTGCTGGATGTACATCAACCGTATATGGCTTCAACTATTTTCAACCGAAGGAAGATTTTCGCTACAAAAATCTCTAGGACCGGGACTTGCTAAGTACAACAGCCTATTTAAGCAACAGCCTGGGTCTGAGGCAATTTAACGCTTTTCAGATATTTTCGATAAGGTGGTCAACTAAACTACCCACGTTATTTACTTCTGTGCAATATGATCTCATCATTATAAAATAATTTTCATTTTTTCATGAATAATATGAATAAGTTCAATAAATTGATTTTTTCTTTCCATGTACAATACTAAACATTGTAATTTAGATATGATGTACAACTATTAATTAAGTAGCTTAAAGTCTTATTTAGTTTATTTATCATTGGTAATTAAACAGGATTTTTAATTTATTATTTATTTTTTCGGCTAAGACTCCCATTGGAGTCTTATAATGCCTGACCCTGGTTGGGGTCAAAGTTTTTCATTTTGCGGGACCGCCACTCAATGAAATAGTCAACACACCAGCCCGGATTCGAACCTGAGCCGCCAATAGACATCAAATTGTTATGACTGTGCCTAACCACTGAGCTACGGACGTTCTATCATTTTATTTTATGTCTTTTATCAAAGTTCTGTCTAATGTTTTTTATATATACACATGTTTTTTACATTAACATTTTACATTATACAATTTATTTACCAGAAGGTAACTCACGAGTATAATTTCATTAAATTATTCAGTAGAGGAGTAATATAATTTAAAGGGAGTACCTAATATAATTTTATTTTTAGATTTTTTTATTTTTATTTACATAAATTTATTTCCCTTAATATTATGATAATGGCAAGGAAAATCTATAAATGAATGTAATGAATATGTTATTTGGTTGTTATATAATGTAAGTTTACTATAAAAACATAATAAACAACAGTTTATTACTTATAAAACGTGGATATGTATATATAATGCATGTTAATAAATATGTGTGAAATATTTATTGTTAAGAATAATGGTCCAAATAATAATTAAATAACGAATTCAAAATATTATCAATAAAAGTAATAATAAATTAGTAAATACGAATCCAATAAAGCGTTATTACTTTTTAATATTTCATCATCCCGTTTCAGGTTATTGCAATCGTTGAGGCGGAGAAATTCGTTTGATTATGATTCGACCCGAATTCATCCAGTATTCATTTAATTTATTGTCCCTAAGTTTGCCGAATTTATATCTTTATTATATTCCTCCTACGTTAGATATAAATAGTATAGTAGTCAGAGCTATAGCAGCAGTATTAATCAGTTTAAATATAAAAACAAAGTCTACATAGTACATCATAGTATAGGATTTGAAAATAAATTTAATTTATAAAACAAATTGATTTATCGGTTCAGAATAAAGCAGAGCCTTTGCAAAATGAGATAGTTTACATTATTCTATTATTAAGCCTAGAGGGCGTGAGTTAGTGAGGAACTGACATGTCTATGGAAGACGAAACAAATTTACATACGAACAAAAATACAGCCACGGAACAATATTTGTTTCTTGACGTTTAAAACGTAAAAGGTAAATGAAATTTCCTATTCTGAGGATAAATATTCTTTTATTTTCTCCATGAATACAAAGCTATCCTATCTTCGATAGTAAGGAATAAAATATAAAAAAAAAATAAAAAAAAAAATAATAA
>NW_027114465.1:1200999-1202439 GCF_000696795.3 Halyomorpha halys | reverse complement strand
ATACACCCACCGGCTCACCGCTTTGAGGCATTCAAAGATTTTTTTTATGGGGTTCAGCTCATGACCCTCACCCACCAATCCACGTTTGCAGACGGCGGAGCTTCACGACGAGCGGTATGCGCATACCACTACTGTGAGTGATTGATTTTTTTTTCCTTCGAGCTTGCACCATTAATAGTAGAACTTTTTTTTTATATAGTTAAAGAGAGGCGATTTATTTTTATGTATTTATCGAATTATTTTCTTTTCTTTGTTACACATTTTTATTTTTTTTTATAACAACAGTCACAGTTTTTTTATTGTTTATTTTTGTTTTATATTTTAATTTTATTAAATTTGTATACCATTTGGAAGGTTTTTTTTTTATTCTCTACTTTTTTATTCTTTATTATTTTTGTGTTCACCATCTTTACAGGTCCTCCGTTATTTATCTTTTCACCACCGAACCAGCGAACGATTTTTTTGGGGGAAGAGGTAAGTTAGTTCATTTAAGAAAAGCCCCTCGCCCCAACATAATTTGGTTTAATAATTTAAAGAAAATTTAAAAACTAAAAATAGTTCTCATTGAATTAAGAGAAAAAAAAATGAAAATCATAATAAAAAAGAAATATATAAATAAAAGAAAATACTATATTCTTAATTTAAAACAATTTTTGTGATAGAGTCATAGTAGATGTTATATGACAGAGTCCTAACCTGTTGAAGGTAGGTTTTGTTTTTAAGTTGTAAATGTAAGTGAAGGAAGGAAGGAAAGTGTTTTGTAAAAAAGTTTTAAATCTAAGATATAAAATTTTTTAGAAAAAGTTATATGTGACAATGGCAATTAGCCTCCAATTTTAAGATTTAAAAAAGAAATTACATTTATATTGAAGGTAGTATCCTTGAGAATGGCCTGAGGGCCGAAACGTTGGAGAAATTTTAAGAATAAAAGTTGAGAGGAAAAAAGGATCAAAATTTTTTAAAATTAAGAATAAACTAAACCACTCTCAAACAAGCATATATAAAATAATTAATCGAAAATACTATACCATACTACTAAGATGTGTACTTTTAATTAGCTATACCTATATGAGCCTTTTGGTTGACAAATATAAAATTATTTATAGTAATTTCCATATTGATTATATATTCAGCATTAAATAAATTGTTAAGACCAGAATGTTAATTTTAGTAGACTGTTATAGTTATATGATACTTATATTACTTCATAGAATAATGTTAAAATTTTGAAGCGAGAAAAATTATTGAAAGTTCTTTTCTGAAAACTGTTAAAATTGGGGTTAGGTAATCTTTTAACTGACTGTTTGAAAATTAGTAGTGGAAAATTATTGTAACAGTTAATATTATAGAAATATCATGAAATGAGGGAGGATTAATTTCAATTTAAAGCAAAGTAGTAAGTGAAAGTTATCTAATGCGCACAATGCATGAGAATATATA
>NW_027114465.1:1199708-1200949 GCF_000696795.3 Halyomorpha halys | reverse complement strand
TTATAAAAATTATATAATTTTTATATAAGAGAATGATAATAGTGTTAAACTAATCTGTAATTGAAAGTTTTAAAAGTTAATGTTCCATTTTTCCATTTTTCAAGTCCAGGAAAACATTCTATCTGAGTGTATGTGTCTCAGCCTCTTAGAAACGAAAATTTGAATCAAACTGATGTTACACATAGAGGTGAATACCCCTGGTATATTACAGTAATTTAGTTTTATAAAATCGACTGGTGGGAAATACCTGTTCATAAAATCGGTTTTTAACATTTTGTTTTTTCGATTTGCACAACAAAAAAAAGGCTATCGATTTTCATTAAACTCGGTATATCAATGCACAATTAAATGATTTTTAATATAAGCGAAGTCCTATCCTTATTGAAATAAATAAGTGGACTATTTCAAGATGTAAATTTAATTGGGAAATTATAAAAATTTAGAGTACACTATTTTTATAATTTCCCATTACATATAATTCAACTTTTTTTGGAATAATTAACTATTTCATATTTTTATTAGCAATTAAAATGGATATATAAACTATAAAAGGATTTGATAAATGACTTAAGAAAAGATATATTTCCAGGTGAGAAACACATATGTGGAAATAAGAGTAGTACTATGGACTTTCTATACGTAATTTCTTTTACACTTTTAGTACTTTATTGAAGAGAATTAATACAACAGAGAAAAGAGAAAAATAATGAAAAAATGTAAATGATGACTGTTAAAGCCCAAAAGTATATTTTTCTTTTCTTTAGTTTAATTTTATTACTTCCAATTGGGTTTTGTATTTTTTTGTTAATTATAAGTTAATTGTTTTTTTTAATAACAATTCGCTTTTATTTTGTAATTAAAATTAAATTAGAATTCATATAGTTAAATAAGGAAGTTTGTTATGATGCGAGTATAATAGAAATACATCGCTGCGGCTCGTCACATATACCACAACATTGCAGTGCAATGGGATTACGGCCTGTATACAGAGACTGATAAGGGAGCCGACAGTCTACAGTCCGCTGCCTGGAGCCAAGGTGCTTATAGTGAGAGACACCCACCGGCTCACCGCTTTGAGGCATACGAGGTTTTTTGGGGTTCAGCTCAGGACCCTCACCCACCAACCAATCATCACCGATATTTTGAAGACGGCGGATGTTCCTATGCGCATATCGACCCCCCGACTATCTACTGTGAGTGATTTTTTTCTCTTCATCGAGCCATGCATCATTTTTATCGCT
>NW_027114465.1:1193309-1194463 GCF_000696795.3 Halyomorpha halys | reverse complement strand
ATTGTTCATATAGTTATCTAGTTATTTTTTTTTCTCTTCTATCTGTTAATTTTATTATCTGAAACAAAACCAATACATAATACAAAAAATAGGAATATGTATACATAATTATCCTTTCTTTGCCTGAAGGGCATTTTGAGGTAGGTTGTGGGATTCGCTGAGTTCAAGGGAGCACTGTGACGCTTACTCAACAACCCTTCACGATAACCGAGTGTTCTAAACCATAGACCTCTGGCAACATAATATGAATAGTCTAGTTAGTTGTCGAGTAGAGTTAGTTATCTAAATATAAATAAAACTATGACTCAATTATAATAATTTTTAGTTATTAATAATTAATCAATAAGCGAGGGTTTTTTCAATTTATTCAAAATATTCACTCATGAAAAGTTAAGATTTTAAAATTATTATGATCAATCCCTCCATTACAAACTCCCTAACCACTTAAACCCATTAGTTTCTAAATCTTGCTTCCTTTTTTATTACGGACAATCCTCCGAGGCGTCTGAAAAGAAGATCGAGGCCATCTTCTTTTCAGACGCCTCGGAGGACTTTATATTTAAAAATGTTTTTAGAGTGCTACCATTGGGTAGTTTCTCTACATACTTGTACTATACCATTATGATTTCCTCATATATATATATATATATATTATGGAAGCATCCCATATACATAAGTTACATTTTTAATTTTTGAAATGAACTGAATAAGTTTATGGATATATTAACTTTTAATAGAGAACTCTTTAAATAAACATTATATCCATGACAATTTAGTAATATTCTTATTTATAAATAATTTTTTCTTAGCTCTGGATATCATGATATCAGAATTTTTATTATTGAATATATAGTTGTGTGGGAGATTGATCGTTTCAAACTAATATATTTATCAATTCTGCAATGAAACACAGATTGTTATCTCTATTTTTTTTCAAATTAATATTTTAGACTAGAAAGAAAATTACATAATAAAAATAAGTTTTAAAACTATATATGACTTTATTCGGTATGTAGCTAGCATTGAATGAATTCAAGCCGAATCATATTCAAACGAATTTATACGCCCCAGTGGCAATAAGCTGAAACATAATTCTGAAATAATACTTCATTATTTTGGTATTTATTAATAGTTTCAGATATGAATTTTTTTTT
>NW_027114465.1:1178084-1193203 GCF_000696795.3 Halyomorpha halys | reverse complement strand
TTCTGTTACACTGTAGCCGTGAATCAACCCTGTGAGTTCTTGAGCCCTCCTTGGGACACATCCAACCTCTACAAAGTGGGTACCCTTCAATTGGAAAAAAATCTGGCGGTTGAGCGTGATCTCGAATTATCACCCCCATAAAAGGTTATACTTTTGTTCAAGAAACAGGACTTCCTTACGAGGTATTGAACCCCTGTACCTTCATGGATATTGGCGGTACAGATATATACCTAAGGTGCGAAATATATATGACCCAAATAGGTTAAGTGCATAACAGGCTGTAGAACATTTTAAAATTAAGAGTTAAAACATTTTATATCGCTACTCATAGTTCTTTTATTCTAATATAAACAAAAAATTTTTGTAGAACAACCATGGAGATTTCTGTGTGCTCTACAGCATGTAAAAAACTTAACCGATATCGGCAATATTGTGACATATACTACCTTTTCTATTCTCTTTAGATACACCAGCAACTAATAAATAACATATCAATTTTAGCAATCAAATAAGCATTAGCATAGCATGTACATATCCACGTAAACACAATGAATCCAATGTGCTCTGATAAGACATGTTTGGGAGAAAAGAATGTATATAAAAGTGAAACATGAAAATAATTTTAATTAATTGACTACAAATATTTATTTGGCTAATAAAATTACATAGTAAAATAATAATTGTGAATTTTATAATGATGTCGAAGACAGGGATGGAGTTCCGAAAAGTCAAAGATTGAATTTAGAAATTAAAGAGTTAAACTTTATATTTAATATAAAATATCTGAACATGATAAACTACAATTAATAGAAACATATATTTATTGTATTTCGAAATTAGCAATGACACGTTTTTGTATTTTTTGTTCAGTCTAAGTTGGGTTATCTTTCATTACAACGTATTCAAAACTAATTTCTCGTTATCCAAACGTTTGACTAAAATAAGTAATTTTTGATTATTTAAATTACTTAAACGTAATGTGAAATGTATACAAATAATGTATTTTATTTTATTATGGTTATTTATTTATTTTTTCAATCAAAATTTCAAATTATAATTTATGTTTTATAAATAATCAGAAAGTAATTAAGTGCGTCATTCTGAAAGATTAGATAATGTTAATAATAATTTTTTTTTCATGTAGAGAGAGATCAGATTCATTATTTTTCCAATTATATGAGATATAATGGGCGGTTGTTTTTACACAATACTACAAAAATCGTGATGGTTACTGCCAGGTATATTTTTTATATTAAAAAAATAGCGTATTATAAAAGTGAAAAGAAAAAAGATTACAAAAGAAAGGCAAATATCGTATCTGTGGCTATAAAAAAGTTTTGAGAAATAATGCTTAAAAGTAATTTCCTATCAAATGTTGTCTCCGGATAGAACTGTATCATTGTATTAATTACAATTGCGAAAATATGGTTTCTGATGAGTTAGTTAGAGAGTAGCAAAATAAAATTTGAAATTAAAATAATTAATATAAAATGAAATAATTGATAAGTATAAGTTAATTGACTGTATCATATCAGATTTGGGCAGAATGTGCAGTAACCTTTTTAGTGATTAAAGTGAGGATGTAATAAATTTGAAATCAAGATTGTCCTTAATAATGGCCAGATTGGCCAAAACGTTAGAGGTTTAAAATAATTTAATAAGGAGTGTCGAGGCTAAATGATTTTTTTTATTATTATATTTTTTAAATAATAATAATTATACTATTAAAGAAATAAAAAGACATGAAGGCAGGTATCGTACAAGGTTCTAACAGCCATATCTACAATTTTGTGAATCAGAGCTTCTAAGTTACAATGTCTCAAAACTTTTCTCCAGATGAAACTGGAGAAAACTTTTAACTCATATCACTACTTCCCTGATTGTTCAACCGATGGTACAGAAATGTATTTGAAAGGTAAACAGCTTTTTTGTGAGTCAAGACAAAGACAATTTGGCCAATTTACAGTATTTAAAGACCATTCAACGAAGCAGTTTAACAAAAAAAGTATGATCATTAACACTGATATTTGTGTTATTATCTAAGAAGGAGAAATCTCGTAATCAATAATTAATTTTTATAAATTTATATTTTGTTTTTTTCTTAATAACATTCTAACTAATTCTTTAGCCCACAAATATAATTTCTTAAATACGTTTTTCAGGCTTTAGGTACATTCTGTCTAGAATCTTGATGTAAACGAATTGAGTTTCGAGGAAAAAAATCTAGTTTAAGCAAGATAAGTACCAACCCTTTGAATAATAAAACTCAAGTAAATCAAAGGCCAACTTAAATAATTTTATACAGTTATATTCACTCAGTGTATTGGAGAGCACCTTTGTATTAGGTTAAATATCATTAAAACAATATAAACTATCGTGATCTATTATCATATTAAACAAATTAAATAATTGATAATATTCTTTTTTGAAGTACTTAAGAATTTTTTTTCTAAATCAGCTGCCTACAATGAATAAAAAAAATTATGAAAAATTAAATAAATTCAAAACATGTTAACAACTTCCAAATTTTAATATACCGGTTGAATATGTATAAAGATTTCATATGTGAAATTAAAATTACAAATTATTTGTTATAAAATTAGATAAATAAAATCTGCTTAGTAAATGGGTCAGTATTTGTTTTCTTTTAATCTCCTTAATTTCATATCATGTTCGGCCGTAAAGAGTTAGAAATTTACGTGATCCACATTGTGTTATGTTGCAGATTTGATCAATTTTATTTTTTACGGAAATTCATAACTTTTTTTTTCAATTATTTGCGGTGCCGGTCAAATTATGAATTGTATACATGTTTGGAATAAATAGAACAATTTATATAATTGTTCTGAAAAAAATCATTTGGTTCCACGAACGTGTTTCATCAACTTCCTATCTCAAATTTATGAATAATTTATTTAATTTTATCTTTTCTATTATGAATGTATTTGAAATTAAAAAAGAAACCAGTGCATTATAATAAAATGTTAAATATGTTGGAAACAGGTACCATTTTGATAATAATTTCCTACACCTTCCTAGTAATTTCTGATAGACGGGAGGTATCTACAGGGTAACACCCTATTTTTACCATGGTGAGGATTCAAGGTTGATCATATCATAAAGTATAGTCTTACGAAAATATTTTCTCTTTAATTTTTATAGAAATGTTTCGTAAAATCCCTATAAGAATGAATAAAATATGAAAGGTTTATTTATACTCCTAAAATGAGACCCAGAGAAATAATATGGCCGTTTTGTTTAAATAGTGGTATACTACGGAAATATCTTTGGAACACGTTTATTTAAAAATGAAACCAAAACTTAAGTTTTTTCACTTTTCAAATAAAGCAGTGATATTAACTCTCGGAGGCATATTGGCAAACATTACTTTAAAATTTAACATATTGTTTTAAGTTATATCTCCCTAATATGTAAAATAAAATAAAATCAACAATACAACTTTCTTTAATAGACAGAAGATTTTTTCTAAACTTTTTTTTTTACAAGGAAATACTGAATAAGAAAAACAAAACCCATTGAATAAAAAAAACATTAATTCGATCAGATTTAAAGAAGTTATGGCAACAGGCTAGTCAAGTTATGAGAATTAAAAGTAATAATTAAAAATTACTATCGATCTATGTACTCCAAATCATGCTACATGAGTGATTTTGTATTATTTATTCATCAATTATAATTTACTCATGTCGGATGAATTGCGTGAAGATTGTCAATACCAGGGGTGGCCAACTTTTCTGTATATAAGATCTACTTTTTATCTTCTAAGTGTGTCGTGATCGACTTGTCATAGGCGTAGTCCAAGGAGGAAGAAGGGCTGTGAAATGCATACTATGTTATCCACTATGTTTTAGTATCAAGTGCATTCTAGCGAATATTATACAAGAACATTTATTATTCACCATTATAAAAAGTAATCGAGTTCCCATTCTTCATTGAAGTAATAAGTTTTCGATTTTTTTGGCCTACTACTCATATTCACGGGTATACTAGAATGAAATTATATATGACGATTAGAAAATTCAAAAACTTCTGAACTGCGGTATTTATCTCCGTTACATTGAGAAAAATTATAACAAAATATCATATCATATTACAATCGGGGACAGAAATTCAAGTATATTAAAATCTAATATAGATATATTCAAATTTTCAAGAAGTATGTTAAAGTTACAATATATTTATTAAGGTTTACAATACTAACATCTTAATTTAAATAGAATTATTGTTATTCCGAATATATTTGTAATATTGCCCCAAATTAATTTCTCAGTGTGATGATTAGAGATCTGTTTCCGAGAATGTTCACTTATCATGTTAATAGATAGATAAGAAAAACAATTTAATTTAAAACAGAGAAGAGGAATTTGCATTTTAAACATAAGAAAAATTGAAACTCAACGTGGTCACCGAAGATAAATAATATTGATTAATAATACTACTGTTATTACAAAAGAAAAGAAGCTACCAAATATTCAAGCTGACTGTGATCTTCGATGAGTCGAGTCGTAACTGTTGCGTTCACGCTTTGCGTCCGGTGACAAGTGTCAAAGAAGTCAAAATGTATTGTGCTGTATGGGCGGAGATCACTATGTAAGGCTGACAGAACTCTAGGAATTTCTAGAATGCATTAAACTATTGCTAGAAAGCTTTGTCTTCTAAAATCGCTTCAAAGTCCCTGGTACATGGACCCCCAGACAGTGGGAGCGATTGACGCTCGACCAAAATTGGCTTCACGATGGACCAGTCGATGATTTCCTAGAGATTTCGTCTAGAGTAGATTACTATCACAGGAATAGATTTAAATTACATTAGATGAATTTGGCTCCGACCTGAAAACAGTTAAGTAGAAAGAGGATCTTGTAAAAATATCTGTTCGGAAGCGAGCATATATTTTTATTGAAGTTTGCTGATAACGTGATTTAATAAGTAGTTTTGTATTTATCATATATTTTTCATTGATTAAAGAAAGTACGTATATTGGATGGTTGAGTGTGGTGTATATCTTTTGCGCTTCCTAAGAAAAATAAAAACTAGTGCGGTGCGCGCATTATGTAACTTTCAGTTAACAACTTACACACATCCTCAAGTTTTTGTAGATTGGTGAACTAGTCTGGCTATTTTTGTGATTTTCGTAGGAAAAAAAGACGTGGGAATGCAAAAAATATGAATAATTTTTTTGGTGCAATAAAAATTTCTATTGAGGGTATCTTGAAGTGGGAATAACGAATTAAATTATGACCCTTTGTAGAATACAACAGTTTGACAAAAGATAACAAAGCCATTATGTAATCAGAAAAGACCGGGATGTCTCTCCTTTTACTGTTCAAATGGGATTGCCTTAAATTTTCTTTATTCTCCTCTAGTTATTCATAAAATTGTTTAATATTTCGTATTTATCCATTGCTAACAATGAGAACTTTTTATTTTATTCAAACAAACAAAATTATAGGTATTCTAGATGAAGATTTTTCAAAAATTCGTCGTTTAAGATCTGATAGACTAAGTCCTATCCTCGCCTAATATCAAAGAGCATTTAATGACACACCTGCCTTGTATATAAGTAATTTAATTTTCGAATGACTTTTCGTTTTTTATCTATTCCACTCACATACCTGGATATTTCGACTGAGAGGTTCTCGAATCTCGAATTCGAAATTTTACACGATTGTAATACTTTCTCTTACTATAATTTCATCTATGTAATTGAACTGGCGGCGAAGTTTTAATACTTCAACACGTCCCCATGTTCGCAGTAACCGACGCCTAGCTGCACGAGGCCGGAGGTTCTTGGTGAAGAAGATTTGCGCAGGTCGGTTCCTGATGATATATATAGGGGCTCTGAGGAACCGGCTGGCCCGCAGTCGTTGAACAGCGACCGACAGTCAAAGGTAGGACACCAACAGGCTACCCGTCTATCGTCACGCTTACATGTGTATATATATCTACATTATATACACTTATATTACACACCATTCAGATCTTTATTAATTATAATTTATTTAAGCTAATATTAAGTCGTAAATTATACATTTTGATGCACATTTATTTCTTTTTTATTATTTTTTTTAAAGATGATTTTCAAACTTTTTCAGTGTTGATAGGTTTGTCCAGATACGAATTCTTCATTCAAGAAATATCTTCTATAGAGATTATTTATAATCATGTTTAATGTACTTGACGAATCTTACGGCTTCTACGAAAAAATGTTTTGATGAATTCTGTAACAGGACTTTTTTTTTTTATATTAATTGAATCAAATATTGTTGATCGTTAACTTTATGTTTGAAAAAATTAGCCCTTTTTAAATTTATTTATTTTATGTTCTAATAGGTTTCTAAAAATATCATTGACAACATATTTTTAGGTAAATAGTAATATATCAAAGAAATCAGATTATATATTTTTTCATAATTAGGAAACAATATAAAAATAAAATTATTCTCGAATCTTGGTTAGTTGAACATAGACATAATTCATTACTTGAAAAATGGAAGATTGTGAGCAGAAGTATTCAACAAAATTTATATTAAATGTTTTTATTGATTTTTTTAAAACAAATAGAATCTACGAAAATAAAATATTGTTAAATATTTTTCATATTTTGTTAAATAATATATTTTAGAATAGGAAATGTACAATTAAAGGTCCTGAACTATAAATAATTCTTCTAGTGCTGTTTTATATAATAAAAAACGTATTATCAAAAACTACTATTAAAATTGCAAACAATTATAATTTTGGTTTCAAGGTGTATACGTTAGGAATACCTATGATATAAAATTTAAAAAAAAATATAAAAAATTTGAATGAATACATTATTTTTGAAAAGAAGTACTCTAAAGCACATTCGACGAAATAATTAATATTTGAAATATAATTTTCCTAGAAATATTAACCAATTTCAATTCTCACTAATTTGTTTTCTATTACTCTATTATCTCCTTCTTTTTTTAAAAGCAATTGTCGGACTTTAAATTATATATATTTTTAAGGTAACGAGACATCTTTCCTACCTTTTTATTTATTTATTAACTTTTATTTAATAAATAACCTTCAACTAAATAAGTTAACTAGTTCCAACCAGATTCGTACCAAAATGATACGCAATCTACATCGTTTATGAATGGCCTTTGAGACAAAAGATTTAAACAACGGTCAGGTTATTTTAGTTTTAAAAAAGCTTTGAAAAAGTAGATCTTTCGTTTTACTATGTATATTAAAGATTATGTGATCTTGAAAAATTGATAAAGTTGATATTCACTGAATTTAAAATAATATTCACAAAAAAAGGTTTTATCGTACTAATATATAAAATGTTTTTCTTGAAAAATAATTAATTTTTGTCCCTAGCCTCAAGATAAAACAAACGAAATTCAAAGTACTGGTAAATAAATAAAATATGAGAAAAACTGTTCTCTCCCTTAGAAAATAAATCTTGAATAAAACCTTAAACATTAATGTCATTATATATATATATATCAAATATATTGTTTCTCATTTAAGAAACAGTATATTTGATTAATAAATTTTATGTAATTAAAATATATATAATTACAACACTCGTGGTTCGAAATGAATTCTGACAATCCTTTGTGAAATAAAATAATAAACTATCCGACTTTTAGAAAACATTAAACATAAGTTTGATTTTGAGATAATCTAAATATATAAATTTGTACAAGTAATACATTAAAATTAATACAAAATAAATTCTTTCATATATAACATTAAACATTTGTTTAAAATCATTTCTAAATGATGTTATGCTCTATAAGATATTGATTATTTTCTTTAAATAAATGAAAAACAAAAAGCACCAGGAATAAGCTATATTTTGTTTTATTATTTCAGAAAAGTTATGGTCCATCTTAAAACACTATGAAATTTCTTAAATTAAGTTAAATTTTCATCAGGAATTTGAATTAAACTACATAATATAACTTTAAAATTTCAATTATACATAGATTAGAAGATTCTAGATTGACCCTTGAAAAATAATTACTGTTTAAGAGATAAAATATATAATAACTCGATTTATTAGGTATATAAGATGTTGAAATCATTTTTATAAAATATTGTGATGTAATACTAATTTTAATATAAATTTATCCTCAAAATGTCAAAGGAAAGCAAAATAAAATTTGTAAATTTAAATTTTTTAATCAGTTTTTCATTAAAAAGTTAAAATGTAGTTTTAGAGTTACAAAGCCGTTTTAGCCGCTAGCTGTTGCCATCTCCTATATCCCGAAGAATGAAATCCAACTATCAAGGTTGAGCAAAGTCAACAATATTTATAGTATTGAAATATACTTATTTGTCATATTTAAACATTAAGTCACATTTAAGGTGTTTGTTGAACAAATGGGTTTGAAACAGCAGTTCCGTTTCGAGTTTTGTTCCACTTGCCTGTTAGATAATTTATTAATTTTTTATGTATTTATTGCAGAGTATTCTCAGCAAAGAAAAATCATTAATTAATCATGAGTATGAGTTTTTTTTTATCAATCCGATAACGTTTTTATTTATCTTGTACCTGTATCAAAATACCTTTTGATAATTTAGAATTTAAATTATATACATGTTACAATTAAATAATTCATCCATTAGTTTGCTAGTTTAAATATTATTATCTATTGTCTATCCGTTCACCGTAGGTGTTCTTTAACCTTAATAAAAATCTAATAGTGTTTTATATATATATATATTTTTTTTGTTGGAGGATAGTTCGGGTGGCGGTCAATAAAGGTATCAAAACGGTAAAATAAAATTATTTATTTCGCCCCACTTTGCAGGGCTTCTTCAGGGCTGTCAGATTGGAACACTGAGAACGACTCAAGTCAACTTTGGTTAATTTATTGTAAACGTTGGTTTGCAATAAATAGTATTCTTTTACTTTTTTGATAGCTTTATTGACCTCCGCCCGAACTATCTTCTTTCACTATATTTCATACGGTCAACTATCTTTTTCCACTATATTTATTTAACTTTTTCAATGTATATATAAACGTAAAAAAAAAGACATTAAAACTGAGATAAAAGATAAAATTAATATAAAAATTGCTGTATTGCAGATATTTTTAATTGGCTATAGAAATATTTACATTATATTTTTAATTTTTTAATATAATTATCTCTTATGAACTACTCAACTTCCTAACTTATATGGTCAACTTTGGGTTTTTGTCCGTTTTCATCTTTTTTTTTTGTAATCTATAGTTAAAATTATGGTAATAATTATAAAAAAATTATGTTTTTTTTCCCTGAATAACAGTGCAATTTTTCTTCGTTTTTGATGCATTAAGAAAATGACTATAGTTTTAATACTCTCTATTTAGTCACATTATATTGTGGAATTATTCTTGATCCAACGAAATATCAGTAAATATAATTTAATTTCCTATTCGAGACTGGTTTGTTTTTTAATTATAATAAAAAGGATCCATATAGTCTCAACATATAATCTCTCACAACTCCAGCCATTTACGCCATACTCAAGGATATCTTAGTTATATCATAGCTTCAAATAAATTTATTAAAAGATTGCAGGGTATTCTGCCTTTTTAAAAATTATAGTTATATTATTTATATTTAATTATAGCTATATAATAACTAAGTTTAGTTTAACCAATTTTTAACCACTATCTCACATATATATTTTTTTCTATTTGGATTATCTAATACACTCTCTGATAAACAAGGATAAGGTGGTTGGTAAGAGTTTGATAATTGATTGTTGCAATAGAAAGAAATATTAATTAATGAAATTGTGGAAAAAAATAAGTTAAAAGACTAAGTTATGATTTTGACAAAGACAGAATAGCATGCAACCTCTAAACTTTATTTGAAGCTATAATGTTACAATGAAGATATCCTAGAGAGTGACGAACATAGCCGTTGGAGCTGTAAGTGGATAAACAGGTTGAGTCCATAAGCATACTTTTTATTATAATTGAGAAATATTAGTATTTAATTTAGTTCGATCATTGTATAAAACAAAATACAAAGGATGATCTTCGCAGCAAATCCTTAAACAATGTATACAAAAATATATATAATTTCAGTTTTTCTTTAATTAGCACAATTAAGAGGTTACTATATTTCGTATCAATTTAGTTTAATTTTTACAATCTATCTCATTGTAAGAAATTAAGAAGTTTTCGCCTGAACCCAAAAAAGAAATAAAAGATTATTCTGTCTTTGAAAAAATATGACCTTTTTATTTTAAAATGTCATTCATATTTATATATTTATTACATTAACGTTTGTGAGTGTTCCGATGTTTAGTTTTTCATATAATATCTGAAAAATCAAGTATCCTGGCCTTAAAATCCTTATATAAAATTAATAATCGCGTTTAAATAAATAAAATGTTATCCATTTTAGTTTCAAAACATTTTTTATTCCTTTATAAGTCCGACGTTTCGGCCTATTCGGCCGACCTCAAGGATAATCTATCACAAACAGTTTTTATTGCACTTATAATCTTTAACAATTCCAAACAAATAACAATATTATTTAAAAATTATCATACCTTAATGCAATTTTAGAATCAAATTATTTAAAAAAACAAATTATTCAGTAAAGAAATAAAAAATGTTTTGAGACAAAAATGGATAGAATTTTATTTATTTAAACCATATTAACCAGTCTCCAAAAAGTGTTAAGATTATAAATTAATAATCGCTTTAACTATAAGTATTTTTCTTTAATTTTTATCAAAGTTGTCATTTATCAATATGTCAATGTCGGATAAGTGCTCCAAAACGTTTATAGTATGAATATTTAAATGCAGTCACAGGTTTGAAATGGGAAGATAATTTTCTAAAAATTAAATGTATATAAATTATGAAAGATGGATTTTTTTAAAATGATCTATTGGTAGGATGCTCAAACGAAATCAACAAAAATTGTATGAATATTCTACGAAAATTGGTGTTATTTTTTATCTAGTTAGGATTATGCAGTGTATTACGATTTAAAAACACGTATCTTTACCTGGTTAAAAAACCCGGTTCTTTTTATTCCTGAGTCCAGGCTTTGAACTTTAGGATCTTAAACACTTAAACTTTTATTTCAAAAGTAGCTTAGTAAAACCGAATCAACAGTAATAAGTGGGGTGTAGAAATATTTAACAATTGTAATCAAATTAATAAAATAAAAAGTCAGTTTTAAAAAATCATACTTTGGAACTCTTTTGTATCTAAAATATTATTTTTAACATCATTACGTTATTTTTTCTTTTCTGAGTGATTAGATAAAAAAAGTTGAAGTAAGATGACTTATTGATTTTTTATTAATTTTACATAAACAAAATATCCCTTTCAATATAACGGACTGTTTGTTCATCTTCAAGTATTGATTCTTGAAAAACAATGTATTATTACATCTATGAACTTTGATTATTTTTATAAACTTATAAGTAATTAATAAAATGCCCGTAGGTTGATTCTAAAAATAGTCACAAATCGCTGTTACATTAAAAATTAACAATAGTTCATGAGTGTAATATTAGCACTTTGTAACTTTTTTTAGTATCAATACCTGAAGATGGACAGACAGTCCGAAACAAACGTCGAAAGGAAAAATTAATTAAAAATAAAAAGTTGAAATAATCCTAATAATCCCAAACCAAAAAAAAAAGAAAGAAAAATCATAATTTGTCTTTGAAGAAGAATGCTACTTAATAAATTATTTATTTTATTATTTATTAATTAATTATTTATATAGTGGTAATTAACATCATCGTTTCCATTAAGTATATGGTTGAATTATAAAAGGTTTAATAGATAGATTTATTAATTTTATTATATCTAAATAAATAATATAAAATAACAAAGACAAAAAACTGGTATATAATCTTATCTGTTCTAACACTTAAAATTCAGGCGACAATGAAATTTTCATAATTCATTTTCATTGAAGGTTGGAGACTCCCTGTTGGAAGTTTAGTCATCAAATGATTATGTTGTTCTGTTCACACTAACAACATTTCATAATTGATAACCGCGGGAAACTCAAGGTGGTTTGTTGTATTAAGAACCTATTACAGCAACTTTACTTTGAAAAGTTGCATAATTATAAGTGTCAGGAGTATATTTACCTCATCCACTGCACAATTATAAAATAAAATATTCATAAATGAAACAAATTTTTATAACTCAGATGTAGTGAGGAATCATGCGAGTGGTGAATACATTGTTTCTGTATGAACGTTTGTGCCACACAAAATAATTGTTGTTAAGCTCTTACAGTACAGTTTCGATATATTTGAGTAGAAAATTACAATTACTTCACATAGAGGCCAATTCAATACCACGGCATTTATAGTGTGTAAAGATTGTGAATGTTATAGTTAAACTAAAAATAGAAACTTAAAACGTTCAGAAAAAATAACAGTTTTTTTTTTTTTTAGCTTTGACTTTTCATATTATCTTTAGATTAACATAGATAATCAGATTTGGGAGCAGACTAGCTTATCGCGTACATGGAGCAGCAACGTATATTCCAAATTTACCGCGGGTAAAGCTCAACTCCGTATGCCAGACAGGCCTTATAACAGTCATGTAGATCAGTCTTTTGTAATGGATTGGCAGTTTAGACCGTTTGTCTAGTAAATGTTGTAATCGACGAGCAGTCTCCTGTCTTTTCAGTCTTGTTTTTTCTATTTAAGATTAAACTATATATTTCGATTAAATATAAAGTATTGTACTCAGACTAGATGATAGTAGATGGTAAAAAGGACCAATAGACCCACTTGCCGGACTTGCTCCCTCCACCATTACCAATACCAGCACCAGTACAAGGTATCAAAACTTAATTCCATTTTTGCATTCTTTTCATATGAACTCATATTTAGCAAACACCTCTGCTTTGTGAAACAAACGGACAAAATATTATGTTCTCTGTAGATGTCCATTATATAGGAGTTTTACAGTAGTAATGTCACTAATTTAGGAAGAAATAATTTTTAATATAAATTATTTAGTGATCCATTTCTTTCTTTAATAATTATCGCTCCAATATAAACGTTTCTATGTCGTCTCTTTTTTTCAGGATGTGAAAAGATGGATTTAGGTCATGATGATTCTCAATAAATGAATTTTAAGTATTTGACTCTTTATAATAACAAAATATTAAAAAATGTTGAGTTAAAATAATTACAATAAAGAATATAATTAAATCATTATTATTATTATTTTTATATCTTTATAAAAGCCAGATCGGCCTAATTAGTATGACATGGTTCTTGTAGCAGTTTGTTATTTTTTTTTATCAGTTGATAATGGTGGGTCTTGAGCAAAATTATAAGCAACTATTTACAATAATATAAATAATAAAGATCAATTATAAAAAATAATTAAAAATAAAGAAAGAGTGTCTAACAAAAGCAAATGATTTTACAAAATTTATAACATAAATAATTGATTTATAAAAAAATAAGTAGAATAATTACTAATAATAATGATAATATAAAATGAATTAATATAGAGTTTATAACATCATATCTTACATCAGCCTTGGCTTCAGTCTTCGCGATGAGGTTGGATTGACTGTTGTAAGCCACTGTGCCATTAACTACTGTTAGCTGGGAGTGATATTTTGTAAACAGTTTTTTGATGAATTCATCCTTTGATTCCGCTAGTAGTTCACGAAGCAATGGGCTATTTCTTATAAGCCAGAGGAAATCTTCTAATTAATTCTCAGGATATTGTTTTGGAATGATCACAATTTAAATCATTATAAAAAAAAGAATGATTTAAGAAGTATATGAAAGGAATGTTAACGGAATAATTTATAAACTAACTAATGAAATTCACAAACAAGATTATATTAATTTTAATTTAAATTAATAATTTATTTATTTAGTATTCTCTGGAGTTATTTTGGTAGATTTTTATTTTCTATTAACTTGTCTGACAACATTGACGTTTCGGGTTCTAATCCACCATTTCTCGTATATTCCTTGCTACTCCTAATTGTCAAATTCATTATTATTTTATTATTAAAAGCGTAATCAGTCATTGTAGAATTGATGAGTCCTATTGTGCTACTTGTGAAAAAGATGGTGTTTTTAGTCAATGACGAAGTTAATTTGATTTATAATGCTAGTAATAATAAAATAATAATGAATTTCATAAGTAGGAGTAATAAGGAATATGTGAGAACTGATGATGGGATTAAATTCCGAAACGTTAATTATGTAAGAGAATTATTCATGATTAAAGAAAAACAAGGAAGAAAATTAAATTCACGCCTAATTAGTGGATAATTATTTACATGTTGTAAATAATTTTTGTATTACGTTTTACCCTTAAAAGACTGCCTTAGTTAAATCCTCTTTTTGATATGACTGTAAAAGTAATTATTACAGTAAACAAAATACGTTAAAAGTACCAAAAATGGGAAAAATTCGATTATAAATAGAACATTTATTTCTCATTCACACAACATTTAACGTTGTTAAAATTTTTAATAGCAATATTTTGATTGAATTTCCTTCATGGTATACGTAAAGTATACAAATAATTTGAATGGATTCATATGCGTTTGCACGGTTATGAAGTTCACTGGTAACCATGTGCCCTATCTTTCAACTCGGAAAGTTGAAATCCCCTTTGAAATTATAACCAGTTGCTATACAATAAGTTTTGTGATAGTTCAAAATTTATGCTAATTTGTCATTAATTTAAAACAGCTTTGAAACTGCAGGACCGGCAGGTAAGGTATTGCTATAAATGAACAAGCCAGACATACCTAAGTTTAAACTTTGTAACTTTTATCATTTTTCTCATCCAAGTTGGGACAGCCCGACAAACTTTTTATCGTTAAAAATTATCGAGACGTCCTTTTTTAAAGAAAATTAATGTAGGAGTGGGCGATTCAATGTTGCTGATTAGTAGGGGTAAAAGGCCGATTCTGGGCCAGTAAATGAGCCTTTTTGGACTTTGGACCCTCGAACCAGCCTTAACCACTTGTCCTTGGTCCCTAGCCTCGAACCAGCCTTAACCATGTGTCCTTGGACTTTGGACCCTAGCCTTGACCCTACCACTGGTCACGTGATCTACGGGGGGGGGGGAGTTGAATTCAAATATTCGGCT